>NW_011967171.1:961975-968587 GCF_000949405.1 Vollenhovia emeryi
CTATTCCGGCCAAATGAAAGAACAATATGGCATCACTGAAACTAAGTTTGTAAGTCTAATAAAAAATAATAGTGAGCAACACATACATACAGTACATGTAATATGTGTGTTGCTCACTATTATTTTTTATTAGACTTACAAACTTAGTTTCAGTGATGCCATATTGTTCTTTCATTTGGCCGGAATAGCAAGCTGCTTTCGATCTGTACACGTAAGCCATTTAATTTGTATATTACACAAATGTTTCCGCGAACTGACAGTTTTTAGGTTAGAAAGGTGCAAAAGTGCAGAATCACTCCAGCATCCCCTTAAAATTCGATTAATCCTTCGATCGTCGCGCTATTTCTCGTAACGCGCGTCAACGCACGAAATCTTGAGAGATTTCTCGAAAGAAAAAAATCACTTTGTATCTTTTGTCGCCGAACACCGAGGAAAAAGTCTGAAAAGTTATTTGTGGCATGTTTATTTCAGTGAAATTATATGCCACAAATGAATTTTCAAAGACTTTTTCTCAGTGAAAATTCCAACATTTTCTTTGTTTCATTTCATGCTTTCGAGCATGCAGAATATAAAAAAAGATCTTTCTTAGCCGAAATAATATTCACTTTAATGACCCCGCGCGACGAGTGGAGGGTTAATGCTAATTGTTGCACAAGACAGGTGTTATAATGTCAGAAAACTAATTGTAAGTGCACCCAGAAACAAGTTTGTTCTAATTTGGACCTTACTAGACTTTCATTTAATTTTAAGGAAATGATTTCTTTACTTTAACCAAACTTTTATTTAACCGAGACGAGATTTCTATGAGAATTTATATCTACTCTCTACAAGTCAACAGTGACTAATCACTCATTTTGTGAATAACCACTGTGATTTTCAGTAGTATACTTATAACTGTAAATCAGTGATTATTCACTGTTTTCAGTGATAATCCACCGATTAACTTTTAGAGAGTATTTCTCCAAATCTAGCAAATGTGTGTGTGTGTTTTAGTAGACATAAATAAAAATTTGGTAGATTCAAAGAAATATTCGATTTCAACGTATCTCATTTGGTTGACTAATCAAATCTCTTTTCTGGGCGCACGAAGCGCCGGGGCGGCGAGAAACTCAGGCGGTCATACGCCTACCTCGTCGCTTTCGGAAGCAATAAAAAGTCAGGTGCGGTATCATTTGGCCGGAAGTGCCCGGCGGTGGCAAACAAAAACGGACCGTCAAAGGGACTGGCTGCGAAACGTCCGCCGCGCATACGATTTCGCCTCGATGCGACGCGACGGGCGTGCATTCTTAATACGCAGCGTTAGCTCGGCTTTTCTCTCCGACTCTCCGCACGCTCGCTCGCTCGTTCGCTTCATGCTCTACTTGGCGAGAACCGGAGTTCTCCGTTGCCTTCTCCCGTCCGCGCCGCCGTGAGGAGCCTTTGTTACGTGTTCCAGTTTACGGCTGCGGCCGGTCCCGCGTAACCCGAGATCGCCGCGACGCGACGGGATGCGGGAGAAGAGCGACACCCACGAAATCCCTCGCTGCGGAAACTCGGCGGTGATCTTTGGTCGGGGTTTAACCCGTCACCCTTTCGTTTACGATGTCAAACCGCGGTAAACGACAATGTTGTTCCAGAACGAACGAGTGTCGACGCTCCGACAGTTTTAAGGCCTGTGTCCCCACGATGCTAGAACTTGGACACAAGCCTTTAAGGGGATACTGAAGTGATTCTGCACTTTTTGCACCTTTCGTTCCTGGAACTGTCAATTCGTGAAAACATTTGTGTAATATACAAATTACGTGGCTTTTGTGTACAGACCGACAGTGTCCCACTATTCAGATTAAGTGAAAGAACAGCATGGTATCATTGAAATTAAGTTTAGGAGTTTAACAAGAAGTCTATTCACTCGAATAAGTTATAGGTTACCTAACCTGTAACTTATTCGAGTGAATAGATTTCTTGTTAGGTTTCTAAACATAATTTCAATGATACCACGCTGTTCTTTGATTTAGTCCGAACATGTGGAACACTGTTGGTTCGTACACCAAAGCCACATAACTTGTATATTACACAAGTGCTTTCACGAATTGACAGTTCTAGGAGCGAAAGATGCAAAGAGTGCAGACTCACTCCAGTATCCCCTTAAAGCTGTCTTCTACGAGCTTTTACCGCAGGGGGATAATTGCTAGGGCGACGAAAAACGCGAGAATAAATCGAAACGGATCGCATCGTTTATGCAAGAACGGCTCTCCGTGTTTATTCAGCTCGATGCGCGGGATTTGTAAAAAAAAAATATAATAAGATCCGCGAGAGAAAGTGCGTGACTCTCGTGATGTTCCGTATAATCCGTTCGTCGCATCTGGCATACTTCGAGCGCGAAAGCGACGCGATGACTAACGTCTTTTCCCCCCTGGCGCACCTCGGAGCCCTCAAAGCGACCGCGTTCCCGCATTATCAAGGAACGAATACGGTTTTGTCGTTTTGCACCGTAACGAAAAGCGCGAAACGTTTCGAAACGCACGGAAATCGGCGGCTCCGGCTTATCGACCGCGCACGACCCGCGGCGTGGGCGCTTTTTCGTTCCCAGCTCTTTTTTTTTTCTGATACCACTATCCGGAAAATTCTATATTCTACGTTAAGCGCTTTCGGCGCGATCGGCTAACCGCACTCGCGGGAAAAGTCTGGTAACGATGCTGTTAAAACGTTCGCTCGACCTCCATTCGATTCAATAACTCGGATTAAACGTACGTTGCTTTGCACGCAAAGTCAACTTGCCGCTCGTTAATTAGAATTATTACGCATACGAAGCATAAAATTTCGATCGCGTCCAGTACATGAATAATAATAAATGATTAATTTCCGAAATTTATTTGCGGAGTTGTACGCGGATAATTGCAATCGCAAATTTAATTTATTTCTCGTACAGTTAATAATAATAATAATAATGCAGAACATATGTACTTCGTAAACGCGATCACTATTTTGTGTGTACTTCTTTATTTATTCGGTAACGTATGGAAAGGTGTATTTGCTCGCGCGTGCAATTACACCAGTTTACTTATTCCGTCTCATTTGTCGATCGATTATTTATTGATTCACTTCTTTCAAATTATTATTATTATTTATTACAAAATAAATAACTGAGGCTGCAAAGAGCGAAACAGAGAACAAAGCAGCGAAAGGTGAGGCACCAATAAAGTGTTGCTATGAAGCCCACCAAAGAGATATGAAAGTTATGCTCAAGTACAAAAGATCAGAACGCTGAGGCGCAGACGTAAGTGCATACACGAGGGGAAATTAAAAATAAAAATAAAATAAACAGTTACGTGAAATTTTAATCGATATGACAATCGAAACGTTTCGCGTCTTTAATCTGCCGGATTGCATTAGTCCTCGCTGATTTTCCGCGTTAATTAGAACACCCGGAAAAAAGTTTATTTGAAATGAAACAAATTTGACGTCATTGTAAGTTTCTTTAGCTTGTGCTTGAAGAGGACCTAAACCGAAGGTTAGACGTTGCACTTTTAATTTATAATAAACTTGGCCAGTTAAGGTCGACATAAACTCCCGTACTGTTATTTCTTAATCGCAACCTTAAGAATCTTAAATTTTGAAATAAATTTGTTTGATTTTTCACCTTACTAGACTTTTATTTAATTTCAAAGAAATTATTTCTTTACCGTAACCAAAGTTTTATTTGATCGAGACTGGGATTTTTAAGTTCCTGCCTATTTCTTCAAATCTGGCAAACGTTTTAGTAAAAATAAATAAAAATTTAGTAGATTCAAGGAAACATGATTTCAACGTATCCCATTTGTTTAACCCAACAAAATCTTTTCCTGGATACAGGTCTCCCATTATAATCGAACGAGGCGGGCTCTCGCAAACGATTTTATTTCGTCTCCAGCGCGTATCCAATTTCCTCGAAGCTGACACGAATTGGGAAACGCAGCCGCGAGATCGCGTGCCTATTTAAAGCCGTTTGCCCGCGTGTCAGTCCCATTGTTTTCCCAATTGATCGACCGATCGGGCGTGCATTTTCAGACCACCGTTCCGGCCGCGGTGGCAACAATTCTGGAGGCAGTTGTGCGAGCGTTTACGCGCCCGACCCGACGCGGGGCAGCAACGCGTGATATTTACGCTATTCACGACGCTCTCCTCCGACGGAGGAGGAGCGATTACAGCTCGAGGCGCGTATTACACGTCGAAGCCTCGCGGGCAGAACCAGCCCGAGAACCAAAAGGCCTCCACGATGCTAGAACTCAATGGGGTAACCACTAGCTAGAATGTTGTCCCATCGATTACACGATTTCATCTGATTACAAATAATCTCATCTAATTGCAAATAATTTTCTTAAATGCACGTTTCAAAATATTTAACGTTGGTAAACCTCAAAGAGCTGTTGGATTTCCTCAAAATATAGTTTTCTTATTTTACTAAGAAGCATTTGCTTGCAGACGTAATTTCAGTTGAGATTCTAGTATTCGGTCACGTGTTCCCTTGCTTCCCACTTTTCCCACTAGTCTTACCGTGGTCTTAACGAAATGTAATTACGTATTTGTATTTACCGTTTATTGTTCCAAATTTGCGCGCAAAGGTGTATCAACGTTTCAACTCGCTGTTGTTCCAACAGCAACTACTTCGGTCTTATTATGAGAAAATGTTCAAGTTTCACGTTTATTGTCTAGCAAGTGAAGAAACTTGAAAATGACAAAACGATTGCACGGGGATTTCGTAAGGATTTCGGAGACACTGTCCCACGATTACATCAAGTGGGTTACCCCCTTGCTAGAACTTGGACCCAGCATCGTGGACACAAGGCTTAATTTCGAGCTCTAACATTGACGCGTCATCGCGCACCTATTCTCCGTTTTCTTACTTTCTATCGCTACGTGCGTACGACAGCGCGCTACATCTCGGAGCACTCGCCGCAATTCGCGCTTCCGCGCGGACCTTCTCCTCTCGCGCGAAGAAGGGAGAGCTTAACGTGCCACGCCTTCTCATGCGGAGAGCTTAATCGACGTGGAAAAGCCCACGCCTACGATCATCGTCGCACTTACCGTTTCTGAAACCACCTTGGGAGTACGGTACTTGGGGAGCACGTTTGCGATCACTCGGTACTAGGTACTTGCGACTCGATCGAAATACAAACGAGGTACGCGGTTCTCAATTTGCGACGGCGAATTGCGCCGAATTACCCCAAGTGTAACGTGCCGCGGATTGTAATGGTTGTCTCGTCACAAACTGTCTTATTTCGTCGATTTTTCCCCAATTCAATTTGTACCGTCCAATTTCACGGAAATGAGATAGATTCGCTTTAGTATTGTAAAACATTATTTTACGCAAAATGAAATGCGCACAATATTGCGTCCCTCTTTCCTTTACGCTTGGTTTTTTTTTTTGAGCACTGTTTTGATCGTAGCAATCCGAATGCGTTCAAAGGATTCGTGAGAGAAAAAGCGGCACGCCCCGTACGAATGTCACGGGAGACACGTTACAAATTTCGCTCGGCAATGCGCTAAATAGAGAACGTTGAATGACATAAAGAACTCATAGATGGTGGCCAGCGCGAAACGCGATACATCACTGCCAATGGGGGCGACCATATGGCGCTTCGCCGCAGACGCCGGGGGCTTCGGGCACGTAGCAACACCTGGCGTATCTCTTTTTCATCTCCGGAGACGATCGCGGCGCGGCGTCCGCGGCATTCCAGGCACGTAGCCCCGCAGCTCGCGAACAGCGAATGCACGAAATCGCGCGCGAAAAGGAAATAACAAGGTGGCGATGGGAAATGGTAATGCCGGTTAAATCTCCCGAACCTCCGGCCCCGCCGTTTATACCTTATGGATTTCAATTTCCTCGTCGTCGACACGCGATTCCCGAGTCCTTGACGTTCGAGTTGCGAGCCGCCCGAGGAGTGCGGAGCGCCCGGCTCCGCTTGTTGCCCAGCCGTTAATGTTTCCGGTTATGCGAGCGAGCGGTATGCAGCGGCCGACGCCGCGCATATCGAATTTAGCGAAACAATAGCGATGTTTCGTATAGCGTTATTAGCGACAGTGTTTACAAAATAAGCGCGCGTTTAAATTATCACGCGTAATTCGCGTATTGATTGGCTGGCAAAACAGCCCGCGATGAGCTACGATTAGCTCGTAATATTACGAGTATAATAGTATAATACGTTAGCGTTGATATATTTTACAATTGCTCTCTTCTATCCTACACGGAGAGAATTTTCTCTTAAAGTTTATCACCAGCTAAAATGTTGTACCGTCGATTAAGCGATTTCATTAGATTTCATACCGTTTCATCTGATTACAAATAATTTCATCTAATTGCAAATAATGTTCTTATATGCACGTTGCAAAATAGGCGACGTTGTTAAGAGCTGTTAGATTTCCTCAAAACATATCTTTTTCATTTTACTAATAAGTATTTGCTCGTGGAGGTAATTTCAATTAAGATTGTAGGATTCGGTTAGGTAGAAAACGTGTTTCCTCGCTTCCCACTTTTCCCACCGGTCTAACCGTGGTCTTAACGAGAAGTAATTTTATATCTGTATCTATTGTTTATTGTTCTAAATTTGCGCGCAAAAGTGCATCAACTTTCATTGTCTTAAGGTAGTTCTTTCG
>NW_011967171.1:974597-981679 GCF_000949405.1 Vollenhovia emeryi
GATCCTTAAATATAAGAATTGACTGTAAACCTTCGTGTGCGCTCGGTGCGCACTAGTGCAACCAACCGAATTCGCTGTATGGCAAGTCGGGGGAGGAAAACAGGTTCGCCAGATGAACTTTCCGTCGCCGCTGTACGGCGAGGGGGATCGTCATCGAGCCGGAGGATTTGTATCGAGCGGAATGGACCTAATTGCAGCGTGGGGTCGCGAGACCACGCGAATTGTCTTAATTTCACGGGATGAGACTCATGTGGCGGCGAGCGCGGCGGATGGACGGCGAGAGGGAATTCCTCCTCCCCCTCCCCCGCGGGAGCAGGACCTCGCGCAGCGTCACGATGATAAATCGAGCGCGAGAACGACGTTGGGGCGCTGCGGCCACCCTAGCGAGACACAATCTTTTCCTATTAGCCACGCCACGGGCCTTAAAAACGTTGCCGAAAAAAGAGCGGCGGGAAAAGCGACGACGCGAGAGGAGGAGGGAGGAGGAGGAGGAGGAGGAGGGAACGCGGCCACGTGAATTATTGCCGCGACGCTGTCATGTGAGTTTAATCGGACATATTGCCGCGAAAAATGTTTCGCGTCCGCGCCGGAGCCGCGGGCTCTCCATTTCCGGGTGCAGCTGTACTCACGCATGTCGCCGAGAGACGTTATTAATATTAGTATATTTCAACAGGCGGCGAATGGATTTCATTAAGTTTGCAAATCATTCGAAATGAAACTGAACGTCGTGTTATTTCATCCGGCCATATTTTAATAGCCAAAGTCGCGTGCGCGACGAAGACGACCCCCGCTCGGTCATTTGTACGTGTCTTTCACGTAGTCGTCTAATTTCTGCTGCTTCAACTCAATTTATTTTACTCGCGAATTATGTATACGCCATTTGGAAAATTTCTAAAAACAAAATAAATACGAGTAATAAACTCGCAAATATGTATTGTGTCCAGTATTTATTTTGTCCGACGCACACACGGAGAGAGAATTTTCTTTTAAAATTTACCCTGAAAATCATGTAATCGTAGAACAACATGGCATTCCGATGAATTTTAGAGTTGTTTGAAATTTTACCAAACATTTTACTAGTAATTATGCTTATTGTACATTTTACTGGTAAAACGTATGGTAAAATTTCGAAAAACTCTTATAAAGTTCAATAGTGGTAATTATATATGAAATCTTATAAAGTTCTTAAAAATGTCATATTGTCCCACGATTGCATGATTTTCAGGGTGAATTTTAAGAGAAGATTCGCTCGGTGCATACAATTCTGTAAGTTATACAAAAATCTCTACCTTGTCCACGTTGAAAGAATTTTGTTATTGATTATAATCTGGAAATAGATCTTATCAGCATAATAGGTCACCCGTTTAGATCGTGAGAAATCCCACTCCTTTCGAAAAATTAAGAGCACTACTGGAAGAGAAAATAAACGGACGAGGAAAATAAACGAATCAAGACAGCATCTCTCTCTCTCTCTCTCTCTCTCTCTCTCTCTCTCTCTCTCTCTCTCTTTCTCTCGCTTATTTAGATCCGAGAATATCACTTGGTAGGATATCAACTTACGGAGTGACTAAAGTAAACTAGATGCGATATATATATATATATATATATATATATATAATCGACTGCCAAGGGAGTGCTACTATAAGCGCGGCAATAATGACAAGATATAGGTCCTCCGACTCCTCCGAGTCGTCGTCCGCCAATTTATTATCGTCATAATCGTGAACGCGCTTGGCGCTGTCGCGGCCGACGACAATTTATGACTCCTATCATCGTTATCACGACTGTATGAATATACACGTCGCAAGAGTGTATCTTCGCAATATCATCTTTACGTTTATCCCCCGCGAGGAAGGATACTGCGAAATTTTCTGGAGATCTTCCGAGTATCATTGCGGCGCCTGCCTTCACGTCGAGCTGCAACACTCTTTCTTGCCGTCCCCCCCCCTTCTCCCCCCGAAATGACGCGAATTTTACGGATATTTGTAACAAATGTATTCGGGCGCCGTTAATCGTTAATGAATCTCGGGTTCTAATCTTCTTGAATGGGAACCTCGAGGAACGTTCGAAAGCGACACCGCGGGGGTTCAAAGTTTATTGTAATCGCGCGCGCAAACACTCGAAGAAGCGGGTACATTAAGGCGATTAGAAACGAGATATTATAAGTCATCGGTTGAGGATTAGACGAGGAGAAAGGTGGTGCGAGACATTAAAAAAGGCATGTTGTAAGTTTGAAGCTCGAGAACGTGAGGATTCCGAAAGATTGATAGGACGCCCGGAAGAAGTACGCTCCGCGCCTTCTTCACCTTTTTACGCTCTATCGCGATTTTACGTCAATCAAAAAGGGATTCCGGCTTGCAGCCGGCAAGAACAGCGCCGAGGCAAAAATGGGTGGGTGGCTTGAGTAGACGTTGCGAAAAAGTAGGATAAAGAAAAGGATAGGTGTCAGGAGAAACAGATTTACTACGAATCTTACTTCTTCGCGCATATACTGCATGCACCAAAGCCCTCCCGAATTTGTCACCATACTGCGTCTCTTGAGAGAAAAGAGATTCGAGATATATATCTCTCGGACGACGGAGGAGGAAAATTGAGAAGACATCGTCCGTCCCTTTTTGCAACTTAAAAATCTGATCGCCTTCGAGAGACTCCGGGTATCGTCCGCGTTCGCCGGGAGAAAAACCTCGCGCGGGCGTCTCCATCTTCTTGCTGGCGTGTCTCGATTCTACGCGTAGCGAAACGGACAAACAAGGGTAAATACGAAAAACGGACAACACCCCACCCCATGAAGGGGTAGGGGGTAAAAACTCGACATAAACACGCGCAAACAACCGGAGGTAAGGACGCGAGCCAGGCAGAGGGGGGGGGGGGGAGAGAGGAGGGGAGAGAAAAGAAACGCGGCCGAGAGAATGGATGTTACCGATTGTCTGGACCACGTCCGCCGCGATGTACCAGGCGGCGTCGCGACGCTTCTTCCCCGGTCTCGTTGTTTTAGCGCGAGTTCCGGAAACTCCGCCGCGCGACTACGGTCGGATTCGCCCTGGTAAAATGGACGCATTCCAAACGGCCGACGTCGCGTATTAGAGGTGCTTTCGTAATTGGATGGGCTGTCGGGAGAAAAGTCGCGAGAGTGCTGCAGCACGAAAATATCGTTGACAAGATCAAATCGCGCCGAAAACAAATCTGCAACGTTTGTCTGGGAATTCCGCTCCAATTTTGACAGTGCTAATTGTAAAAGAGATATCCTAACGTCTTGGCGTATGATTCGCAATAATATTCTTTAAAAAATCTGACGCTAAACTTTTTATGGTTAAATTTAAGTTCAATGTGCATGCATTATCTAGATGGTAATCCATGAAAGGCGGGCGGGAGGGGACTTGGTGTTACCGACCGCTAAACTGTTCTATTTGGCTAGACTTGTAGTCGGTTTTCTTTTTACTTTTCGATCAATTTTGCTTGTGAGGATCCCTCAGCCATCTTTTTTACCGACACAGTCAAATATAGTTTTTGCGCTTGTAATTCTTTTTATTAGCGCTTTTATGCACAAAATAATACCAGGATAAGTTGCAGACCGCACAGCGGAACATTTTCATACTTAAAACGCTCGGTTCAGAAGTCTAATAAAAAAGATATTGGTATTTAAAATTGTCAATTCGCGGTTTGTATTAAATTAAAAATTGGCTTTATAAAATTGCAAAATTCTCCCACGCAATTAAAGTACGCATAAAACAAAACCAGAGACAGTCTACTTTATATAAACAAAAACGAAGAGAAATTAAAAATATCACTTTATAAGTGATTGAGCTAATTTAGCTAACCTCGGCTTAAGATGTTCTACTACAAGGTCGGTATTAGATGGAAATTATATAAGATTTTGGCGCGTGTTGCCCCGCATATTTTATAGTTTATAGAATTGTTATTATTATCATTATTGATATTGTACCAATAAATGAAAACTCAAGCCGACGGCACACGATGCTATTTTTCTTATTGGATTGCTTACGAGAATCAATAATGCAGAGTTTCAGATCAGGTGACCTGTCTTAAATCTCGATTGGCTCTCGTAAGCAATCCAGTAGGAAAACTAGTATCGTGTGCCGTTGGCCTTGCGTTTTCACTCTTGTCTGTTTAATTTCGATAAAAAAAAGGACATTTACATTCGCAAAGTGAACATGCGAACGCATGCGCATCGAGCTGCAACCATCCTGAAATACAGCCATTAACGGGAGATAATTATTCTCGCGAAGATCGATTTAGGTACTCCGTCGCAAGAAGTATCACTTATCTCTCGCTGTCAATTACCAAACCCTGTACATACATAGAACGTGGGTCCTCTCTTTTTCCGTGCCGGCTCGCCGCGCTCGGCGTGTACGCCTATATTTGCGCGCCGGAAAGACGGAGCGAAAGAAACGCGCGAGCTAGCCGGGTTTTTTCCGCTCAGATTCTCGGCGCTTCATCATCCTCCCGAACTTATTGGAGGGATGCGAAAGAGCGTGCATGCGTGCGTGCGCGCGACGAAGATGAGACGCCGCCGGTCTGTTTTCGACCCTCGGCGTCGCGACATAAGTAAGGGCGAGATCGACGTCGACCGCCCTCGCGGATCCTCCGACGGCGGCGGCGGCGGCGGATCGTTGCCGCCGTCCACGGCGCAGTCTGCTTTTTCTAATATCGGGCAATATCCGGGAGTACGCGCGTTACGTAGAATCCATCGATAGGTTTAACCGTGCAATATTGAATTTTCGAATATTGGATTCTCAAGCGAGACGACGGCGCGGCGTCTCGAAGCCGAGCTAAGTGCGTTCATCATTGGGGAAAGATCGAGTTTATACGCCTTAAATCAATATCGCCAGTGGCGAGCGTGGCGCAGAGAAATGTGCGCTTCTTAGCAAACAAACGAACGAGAAGATCCGAGTTCAAATCACAGAGCTCTATATATTGTACTAGACCGCTAACTCCTAGGGAGTTTGTATGGCAGATGTGGAGCCGCTCATTTTACGCTTGCTGCGCTTTTTAGCGGCAGCCATCTTTACTGCGGGCAAGAAATTCATTTACACGGTGTCTCGAAACGGACTTCTATACTAAACATAACAAAGTGGTATTGAGTGAAGACAATAAATGCAATTAACGATAGGATAATTCAGCAAGCCCAACATTTCGAAATGTGACTCCTTGTATACGAACTTTTGCTCACATCAAAGATGGCGACGCGGCTTAACTTTCAACGCCTCAGTTAGCGGTCTAGTATAATATATAGAAGTCCGTGGTTCAAATCCACGAACACCGCTGATTTTTTCGGACGTTACCAACTGGAAGGGAAGTGGCAGCCACACATACCACCGGCGAGTTTGGCCGCCTTCGAGTCAGCAGCCCTGACACCAGACTAGGATGCAGCAGGCTGATCACCTGCCCGTCTGAATTCTGAAGTACTCGCAAGAAGGTGGGGACAACTTGCCGAGTCCCCCTATGTTCCGCGGCGGAATGATGGGCTCAATTAATTAAATTAAATCAATATCGCGGAACGGAGGTTTGCTTTATGAATGCGACCTTAATTGTGAGCCAGATTCCCATGGAAAATGAAAATACTCCAACTTTTTGATACTTTCAGTAGAAAAAACGTGAAGCAGAGTCGAGCTATCGATACGTTCGTGCCAACTTTTTGAATAAACGAAACAAATACTCCATTTGTTTTCGGAGCAGCTTGGGGACGAATAAACTATCGGCGAGAATAAACCATCCGAGGAGGCGTCGGTCGTACGATATAAAAAGAGAGGGAGAGCAGAAGTGAGTCAATGTGTCTCTGTCCAGCTTGTTCGTCTTCTACCCACTCTTAACGCTGGGCGTGAGAGAGCGCATGACTCATTTGATGTGTCTGCACTCTAATGTTCAGGACAGCGCGTCCACAGGGATGGCGCAGTCTCGTATATAAGTCTATGGAATAAACTAAGAGCGACGAAGTCGCACAAATCCCGCGAACTTTGCCGCGCGACGGATCGATTTTCTATATCGCGACGCGATAGTCACTCGATACAGTTAGCGCGCTATACCTACGGCGCGAGGAAACGCTTCGTTAGGCGATATCGCCATACGGCGGGACGAATCGGAAATACGCGGGGAGAGAAGTTACCGCACCGGAATAGGGTGCGCAACCGCGTTTTTCCCCGACTCGCCACCTCCTCCGAACCTGTTTTGCAGGACGAGGACGGACCGCCGAACGGGGCGAAACATATAGAAAGAAAGGGAGGGAGAAAGAGGGAGATGGGGGGGGGAGGGGGAGGAAAACGATCGTGTGTTTGCCCTCGTCTCTCGGTGCGATTCCGGTCACCGGCCAAACTTGAGCGCGCCGACGAGAGCTTTCTTTTCATTCCGTAACGAGGTTACGAAAAGCGATGGAACGAAGAGAAATAATTCTCCCCTCCGGCGCGGGCGGCCGGAGGTGCCGCCGTCTTCTCCTGTGTACACTTTGCTCTTCCGCCACGGCGGCGATGTTCCAGCGGCGGCTGGGGAAAACCCGGAAAAACTGATTGCCCGGGCTTGCGGCGGTAATCGTCGCTACCGTTGCCGCCGCTTGTTATTTATTTCCATTTCGGTCTAACGTACCGTGAAAAGCCGCGTCCTACGAAGTCACGGCGCGCCGCGCGATGTCTCCCTTGACGAGAGCCCCGCGCCTAAATCAAGCATCCCGGAAAATCCTCCGCCGAGTATTCGCAATTTAATGTTCAGCGCCCGGATACGAGGCTACTTACCTCGCACCGGGATAAATTGTCTGAAGAAATGTAAACATGACGCGCGAACAGCGGAACGTTTACGTACGTTTATACAGGGTGAGTCTTTCCATATCCGACAAAATTTTTGAGAAGGTAGAACGGATCGAGATGAACGGAAAAGTCCTGTACCATTTTGCAATTTTCGTAATAGTTAACGAGTAATTAATTATTAAAAATCGTTGTCTTAGGCCGGCCTACCGCTCAATTCGAGCGCGTGGCGACATGTGCGCATAGCAATATCGATCGCCGGGCGGTCACATCTTGCCACGCGCTCGAATTGGGCGGTAGGCCGGCCTAAGACAGCGATTTTTAATAATT
>NW_011967171.1:987267-1005896 GCF_000949405.1 Vollenhovia emeryi
GGCCAAGAAATACGACGATATCAAGAGATTATCAATATCAAGAGAAGGATATAAACGCGAAACAAGAACAAAAAAGGTACACTGAGAAAAATGTCCGATTAAATACAATCGGATAATTCAATTTACATGATAACAAACGGATATATCCGATTAAATTGTATATCCGGTGAAAAGTGTGATCGGTTTTTCAATCACATGTCATCGGTAACTGCATTTCATCGGATGTATCCGTAATTTAATCGGAAAACATAGTCGGAAAAATTAACTATCGAACACACTACTTCATTGGTTTAGCCGATGGAAACTTTTCTCAGTGCACGCTTGATCGACTCCTGAGTCATGTTAGAGAAATTTCTCCCTCTTTCTCCGAATATATTTCGAATAAGCGTATATAACATACGAGATAAAATACAGAGAGAAAATACTAATTGTTCTACGCCATAGACTTTCCATCTTTGATGTATCCCTGCCTCACTTTCTGTTGCATTCTCGAAATGTTTCCATATAAAATCAACATCCGTGCGCACCAACGCTCCAGACGATTTACACATAATAAGATATAGAGTGATAATTACGTCTTTACGAGCAGCCAAGATACTATGAAATAAAAGAAGGATAGCAGTAGCCAAATCGGCTGAAAAGTTTAAACTGGGTACAGGCGTATAACACTTTAACGATTAATAACACCAAGTCTTCGTAAATAATACTATTTAAAGCCTTAAGCTAGTGCTCCATAGGTCGCCATTTCGCGTACGACCAGTATCGATACAACGTAATTGTATATATAAATAAAATTTTTTAGTCTTTTTTCGCTTATCAATTTATCACATAATATTTAACCAATTAAATGTTAAGAGGCTTCCTCAGTCATCTTTTTACCGACACAGTCAAATTATAGTTTCTACGCTTGTAATTCTTTTTATTGGCTTTTATCCACAAAATAATACCAGGATAAATTGCGGGCCGCATAGCAGAACATTTTCATATTTAAAACGCTCAGTTCACAAGTCTAATGAAAAAGATATTGGTATTTGGAATTTTCACTTCGTAGTTTCGTACTAAATTTGAAATTGGATTTTTAAATTGCAAAATTCTTCCGCGCGATTAAAGTAGGCATAAAGACAAAACCAGGGAGGGTCGACTTTATACAATGATATTTTTCATTTTTATAATATAACGTCGACTATTAATTAAAAATAATTGAAAAAAAGTGAAAAATTCAAATACCAATATCTTTTTTATTAGACTTCTGAACTGAGCATTTTAAGTATAATAATGTTCTGCTATGCGGTCCGCAACTTATCCTGGTATTATTTTGTGCATAAACGCCAAAAACTATATTTGACTGTGTCGGTAAAAAAGATGGCTGAGGGATTCTCTTAAAGCTGTGCCGATTAAAAAACTTATTTATGCTATACTTTTTGCAAATTAAAAATAACGTATTACTATAGTAATATATATAATAACTGTACAGTTACATATCTGCATTGCTAATATTGGATTCATAATTAAGACGTTTCTTTAGAGATTTGATGAAGCACGAAACAAGATTCGATGTAATGCTGTTATGCGGTAATATCGCTTCATCCAAATGGTCTTGCGTGAATAGCAGATTTCCCAAAAGCGGGAATTTCCTGCCAATCAAGTAAAATCCTCTTTCACGTCCCGTCTCTCGGATCGGCACATAACGCGGCGTACAGCGTCTCGAAAAGGCAACGAGGCTTTGATTTACTCTCTCGTCCCTCATTCAAGACGACGTTACGGCGGCGCGTTTTCTCCTTAAATGGGCGCCCAACGTCTGAGCGACATTAGAGTTCTCGGTCAAAGCCAAAGTCACGGCGAGGGTCTCCTTGATGTTTTCGTGGGAGAACACTGCGCGCCGCGAAAGGTCGGGGGAGAAAGGAGGTTCGAGATAAATACAGCGAGATTCTCTCTTACGTCGTCTCTTTCCCTTTGTGGATCGTTCAAATAACGAGAGCGGAATCGACGATGCGCGTAATATGTGATCCCGTTGGACAACCGGACCGATACACGATCGCAGACGGATTCGATTGGAAAGGAGTCGCGACTCTGGTACGCTCGTATAGACGTGCCTATTATTTCAAGGTCGCGCTACATCGCGCATTCGCGATGCAATTCTATCTAAACACGTTCCGTAAGATCACAACGTTCGAGATCTGGGTGAGAAATTACACTTTGTTGCAAAATGTCCGGTGCGATATGTGGATTATTACATTCTTTGCTACGTTATTTAGCATCGTGGAATGCAATTCGATCGCATGGACTTACGCGTTAAATGTCCATGCGAACGGAGCGAGAAGTGTTATAACAGCTGAATCGTGAATGTTACGCGAGAACTTTCAATATAAATGAAAATTTTAAGTCAAAATACGCGAGAGAGAGAGAGAGGAGTGCTCTGTAATATCAAATACGGTTTAAAGATGCATTGAAATTAAGTCTTGTAATTGTACTAAATTATTAACGCTGGCGTATAGGCAGAAAGTACGAATGTCGCGCCGTGCGGCGAGCGGAATATAGTATATTCTGTATTTATTTCTGCGACGGGGCGCCAAGATCAGTCGATGCCGTAAAACGTTTGCATCGTTTTATGGCAAGATAAAATTTTTTATCGCTTCCTCATAATTCACAACGCGCTAGCCGCTACAATTAAATTCTTACGTTATATTTAATGCACTGTCCTCCGAATAATATTCGGTTATTCGTACTGTCAAGCATAATTTATACGAGAGCATGCGCGAAATTTCGGAGCGACCCTCGTACATGAAAATTCGATACTCTGAATTATTGAAATAGTATACCGAAATAGTATATTGAAATAGTATCAGATTGTTTCGGCGCTACACGGATAAAAAACACGGAGGGGGGGGGGAGGAGGAGGAGGGAGGGAAAAAAGAACGGGAAGAGGTATGTGCAACTGAACGCGCGAAACATTTTGCATTTATCGCATATTCGCATCGCGGCGAGCGCTGCAAGCGTGAACGCCCCCGTTCATCGTGAACTCGCCGCGGAATTCGGCATGCTTCAAAATTGCATCGCGCGGCGCATTCCGCGTTTCGATGATTTCCGCTCGACGCCGCGCGTCCGCGGCCGCGCGCCGGAGCGAACGGATCGGCGAGCGGTTTCTCGCGCGTTTTCCGCGAGACAATAAGCTCGCGGGGCAGGAGGGAGGGGAAGGGGGAACGCGGGCTGTTTCGCAATAAAAAGAATCCAGCTTACCGTTATCGTCGCCGCGCTGGAATTCCTGCCTTTTATACGCGACGTGACTTCGCGTATCGCGATACATCCGCTACGTCCGCGTCGCCGCGTAATGGGATACGCAATGCGTGCGTCTGCGAATTAGAAATGCGCTGGCACGCAAGGACTAAGGATACCGATTTCCCGCGAGATCTCGCAACGTAACAACAAAAAAGAATACCGCTATCTTGCTGATTCGATCGATTCCGATGTGGTAATAACGGTTTCATTTCCTACAGCGGATAATCCGACTGACGAATCATCGATCAGAATCTCGGTGGCGATGACTCGATACAAGGAGAGAATTTTCTCTCACAATTTATCCCGAAAGTCATGTAATTGTGGGACAACGTGGCATGTCGAAGAGAGTTTTTTGAAATTTTACCATACATTTTACCAGTACAATGTGTACTAATTGTACACTGAAAAAAATTTCTGGTTGAATATGGACGAATCAGATAATTCCTTTAGGATTTACCAGAATTCCTTTAGGATTTACCAGAATTTCTGTAGGATTACAGGAAAAAAAATTTCTGGTTGAATATGGACGAATCAGATAATTCCTTTAGGATTTACCAGAATTCCTTTAGGATTTACCAGAATTTCTGTAGGATTACAGGAATTCTGGTAAATCCTAAAGGAATTCTGGTAAATCCTAAAGGAATTATCTGATTCGTCCATATTCAACCAGAAAATTTTTTCCGTGTACGTATAATTACACCTACAGAAAAAAATTTCCGGATTCAATGCTATTACACTGAGAAAAATTTTCATCGGATAAACCAATTAGTGTGTCCGGTGGTTAATTTTTCCGATTACGTTTTTCGATTAAATTATGGGTACATTCTATGAGATTTATCCGATGAAATGCAGTTACCGATGAAATTTGATTGAAAAACCGATCAAATGTTTCATCGGATACGCAATTTAATCGGATATATCCGTTTGTTATTATGTAATTGGATCATCCGATTATATTTAATCGGACATTTTTCTCAGTGTACACTTCAATGTATCATAAAATAGGATCGACAAAGCGCCAATCGTATTTATTATAGAGAAAGGAATATTTTGATCTTAAACGAAAAATTCTAAAATCTAAAATAAACTGATAGTATGTATCGTTTTTTGTCGAATATCGTGGTGCCAACTTCGTGCGTTGTAAAGTGGAGGGAAAATTGATTCTAGACGCAAGAATATATAAACTTACATTTACATAAGTTGCTCTTGTCTCAATATAGTAAGTAAATCTTTTTTAATTTAATAGAGGAGAATAAGAATTATCGACTTAATTTTGACATTGTCTTATTTTTATGCTAAATGCGGTTGTGAGAAACATAAATGCGTCGAGAATATTTTTGTCTCGGTAACAGAAATCCTTTCTGAGGGTGTACTAGTAAAATGTACGGTAAAATTTCAATACACTCGAATAAAAGTCTTCGAAATGCCACGCTGTCCCACGATTACATAAATTTTAAAAGAAAATTCTCTCCGTGTATAAATCCATCTCTACGATTTCTCAAATAATCACCGTACGCTACTGACCTTACGCCTCAACATTATATTTCAGTTTCCATCGTTCGTTTAGATGTACAACTAAATAAAGATTTATAATACTTTATGTATCTTCCAGATATAAAAATAAGTGCGAAAGTTCTACGAAACAATTTGTGCGGCATTCGATTGATAGAATCGTTTTACTCCACGAATTCAATAGATTTTTCAGGCAGGAGTGCACATTAGACTCTATGCGAGTATCATAGAGTTAATATTTAATTTCACCCGTTATTCTATTTCTCGGGTAACGCGGGCGTTTCTACGTTGTCAAATTATCGGATCGTTGCACGCGAGGTGTCGGATTTCGAAAGATATTGTAGGAATCCGTGAGGGAAAGTTGGAAATCGTAGCTGATACGATTAAATATGTCAGCAAATAATCTCTCGTCAGAAGAGCACTCACGGTACGCGAAGTAACACTCTCTTTGAGTCGAGAAAAAGAGAAAAACCGAGAATATCGACGAGAGAGAGAGATTGTGGGTCAGCAACACTCGCCGCTACGTTCCGTTCCACTTTCTCCTTTCTTCGGTTTTCGCAGACGGAAGGTCCACGACCTCGTAACCGGTTTCGGTTGCGGTTATTATTTCAATGGAAATTGTAAAAGCGCTTGTTCGATCATGGTAGATTGCTTATTGCAAGATACCACAAAATATACGCGCGACGAGAGTAATTCCTCACTCGAAAACTATATAAAAGGATGCTGGCGTCCCTTAAGAAAAGAAAACCAATCAGTAACTGATGACATTGTATCGGTAACTTGTGGCGCTTTATTAGTTACCGATAGAACGTCATCAGCTATTGATGCAACCAAGGCCCGGCTTCATCAACGTCGCTTAACTTTAAGCTTAGCTCAATTCGTTCTTTGTCTTTTTCTAACTGTTACTCTAGAAAGAAACATGAATTAAACTAAGATTAAAGTTAAGCGACGTTTGATGAAACTAAGGTTACCAACCTTAAGGGCCTAAGTGCTTTTTCTTAAGGGAATTCTCTTTCTATACAGAAGTGATATCTACACTCTGTACGTCAAATTTCAATTTATCCAACATTAAACGACATCTTGTTTTCTAAAGAGTTTAGAGTTCTCGCGGATTACATGCTTCCCTTAAAGAGATTTGAATTTTTCCAATGTATTTGAAAAGACGCGGATGAGAAACACGCGCGACAATGATCTCCGGTCTACGGTTACACGGTCGGCCGTGCCAATTTGTAAGAACGAATGGTTAAACGCAGATCACGATAGGAAAAACATCCCGGTGCCCCGGTGGAATCTGCGTAATCGATTCTTCATGCAAATGAGAGCCGCTGCGCGCCATTACAACGCGGAGAAGCCGGACTCGCACGGGTGTACGCACTAATCGATTCTCGCGATTGGAACGAGACGAGAGAAGCGGAGCTTTGCGAGAGGGATTACTACGATTATCCGAATAATTACCCCCTGAGCTTCGGGGACGGGGCGGCAAATAAAGCCAGCCTCGATCGTCGGCTAAATTCGTATTCCATCTGCGCGTTCGGCTGCACCGGCTGACATTTGTGCGGATAATCAACATCGCGTTCCCTCGTAAGTCGGAAACTCGATAGAGTTTCAACTAGCTGTCAACTAATATCAATCGAAGCATGTAATCAAATGGCGAATAAAATTCAGCGACACAACGAACGATACAGCGTTAAGTTGTCAGGGGGGGGGGGGAGAAACAAGTTGCTTTTTACACTCAGATTTTCAATTTCGCGAAATCATTATCCCTCTCGTTACTTTTTGATATGTCAACGCTCATTCAACGCGAAGATCCGGTTAGTTTTCAATTTCGTTTAATCCGAGTCGCGTCGCTTCCGATTCATACCGATGGACGTTAATAAAAGAAGCGAATTGGCTGATCGCCACGCTCCGATAAATAGCGAATTGTTCATTTTTTTCCCCGTTTACGCGGCCATTAGATATAGTTCACTGTGGACGATTCCAGCAATGTTCCGGATGCCCGCATTATCTTCTGGAAGATCGCGAATAGTGGCCGGATGAAAATGAAATGGCACACGAGGACACAGGACTTGTATGTGTGCGTTTTAATAATGTCGATAAGTTCGGATTTCCACGTTAAAGACACGGTTAGTACACTCGTTTGTTACAACGCGAGACATTTTCGATAACGCGACGGGTGGCAACAATAAAGTACGTTCAAAGAACGTAACAGTAAAATTCGCAAAATTGCGTAAAAGGTCTTAAATATTAGTTTCGCGCATTCTTTTATCCGAAAGTGCTGCACGAAAAGGTATAAAGAATAAATTTGCGCCCTCGATATACATTTGAATATCGAAGGGAGATAACGCGAAAGGCTCGCCACTATATTCATCATTTTGCCGTACCCGCGGCCATCGAGACCGTGAAATTACCGTAAATATATCGCTTTCCGCGAGCCCTTTCGTGAGGCAAGAAGCAGCGGTGAAAAAATTAACAAGGCAATAATGAAGACTCACCGAGCGCCTTGCAGCTTGTACCGTGGAGGCAATCCCCGGCGAGCTGAATGATGGCCATGAGAATATCGCCCATCATCAGGCAGGCGACATGATGAGTCTGGCAACGCCAGTGCAGAACGTGATGAGAGGCCGGTAGTAGCCAGCCGGCCGCCAGGGTGGCGGCCAGGAAGACGGCGCTAATGATGAAGCCCACGGGATACAAGGTGAATCTGATGTCTGTCGCTTTCACCGCGGGTCTGAAAAAGTTTGAGCAGATTAGGACGCTACTTTGGACCGGTCTTTACTTAAATCTGCCTGACGTAAAAAGAACACAAATCTAAAGGTTCCACCTGGAGATTATGAAATTTAATGAGCCGACCGTGTAATTGGCGAAATACTCTCTAATAGCGAATTCGGCAGCTTGCATCAGTGCGCACTGACACGAGTGCACACTAAGGCTTGTTTACAGCCAATTCCTATATTTAAGGATCGTCTTAAATACTTTTCAAAATACTTCCTAGCCAGTAAAATGATCTGTATAGCATTCGTATGGATCATCTTTGCGGCTAAATAGCTTTTGGACACGCACTTGAGATGACCATAAATCTAAGAGTAGACTCTGACCAAGCCTTGGTGTGCACTTAGTGTGCACTGCTGCATAGCTGCCGAATTCGCTACAAGAGTCAGTGGATTACCACTGAAAACCGCAGTGGCATACTCTGTAAAAAAAGTATGTAAAATTACATACGTAATAAGTGTAGCGATTACACTATTAATAACGAAAATATATAAACGTACTTTGTACTTTTACAAAAAAAATTTTTTACTCTTTGTTGTGTAAATACTCGTTTACACATGATGAAAAATTACCAAAAATTGTAAAATTTACACAATCAATAGCAAGCAGTTTACTTATTGTATAAGATAATAATTTGACTTGCAAGGAGTGAATTTACTGACGTATGTAAATATACTATTTTAGATGGTCCCAACATTACCCACTATAATAATTGCAATTTTACATGCAATTTTTTTTACAGTGTACTTATAACCGTAAATCCGTGACTACTCATTGCTTTCAGTGATAATTCACAGATCTTTTTAGAGAGTACAGAAAAATTGTCCTGTTTCGCGATAATTCTATCGGTCTGCTTTAAATTTGAAATATTTACTCGATCCCCATCACGCGCATCGTACGATTGTATACATCAGACATCGCGGATTAATATGTGACGTACGTATTACGGGATCATTTAATTTGAGTTACTATGATATTATGTTTTATTATGTGTTCATACATTAATGGAAGCTCGAAATAAACACATAATTTATACTTGCAACAATTAGCGGCAAATTTCAAACCTAACCAATTGCAATTTATTAACCGGTTGTACGATAACAATTAATTAGCATAGGCATAAAAAGAAACGAATAATAATTTACCGTCGCAATGACGTACGTATTTTCGCCGTGAATTTCTCTTTTCTCTATTTTCCGGGTTCAAAAATTTTTTTTTATAGTGGCGGAAAGGAAGGTTAGCATACATTTAACATGCAAATTCCGGTGTCGGCCCTATCGATATTTTCCACTATCTATGGGCAAAAAGTCACGGAAGAAAAAGGCGAATTATGGTGCTATTTCTCGTTATTTCTCGCGCTGGCGGATTAATTAAATTCGGGCAGTTTTATCGGCGTCACATCGGCAATTGACCGATTGGCTTACTGCCAGCTGCGGGCAGTGAGCCAGCTATCGATCGATCGATTATAACGGAAATAATACCGCGTTATCGGCGATCGTTACGTCCGTTTTTAATTAAGATTCCTGAAAGATCCGGGCGAGCCCATTTTTCATCGCGACTAATGACATCACGACGCGACCGCATTCAGGACGGACGGATTTCCGTTTTCAGGATCGTTTACGGTGGCTTTACGCTCGCATCGATCGCTCGTACACACGCGCCGAGTGAAAGTCGCGTGGGGAAAGTACCTCCGAGATCTTGAGAGATTTAACTCGGTGCTTACTGAAAACTTTTGTCGAATAAAAATCTACGCGCGTCATAATTGTTATTTCAATAATCTCTAATAAAGCTATTGCAAAAAATAGACATATTTGCGATAACAGTATAAGACCATTTATTGAAATAAAGCTCTTTGAAAAAGATTGCGCTTTATTTCTGGACTTGTCATATAATAATAGAGGAAAGTTACGAGAAAGGCTTCTAATGTTAGATAGCGGAGTTTCTGCTGAATTAATAGGCGTCATCTGTTGGTTCCACCATGAATTTATTGCCCTTGGAGTGAAATCTCAGTTTCGTGGAAAATTGATTGTTAGATCGTGTAATCGTTGCGAAAAAAGATATGCGATTGAATGTGGAACGTTGAGAACCTGCTATCTCGTATTAGAATCCTATCTCATAATAGAGGGCTTTCCTCTATTAGATAATAACCTCCGTTTTAAAACCCACTCGTTTACATCGCGTTTCCGCGCGTGCATTCAACGCACGTATCGTCAGAGATTGATTTTATCCAATTTTGAGAAAAGTCACGATAACCGACCGACTCTATTCGCGAAGCATTCACGATGGGAAAACAAAAAATCCACCGCGTCCGACCACGTTTTGTTCCATTGATTGCCGTTCACCGAAGTAGTTGGCGAGTAAATTTTTCACGGGGAAACAAAACGCTGCGCGTCAGTTGACCCGTATGCACGCGTACAAACAATCGTGCAAATAGAATACGAACGGAGTAACTTTCTGCAAAATCGGGCGTCCTGCGTCGGGCGCAAATGCGGGGCGCTAATCGCATTTTCGACGTTACTTTACGCACCTAACGGCGATTAAACTTTTGCCATAAATTCCCCCGGCAATTTTCGCTAAATACCGGCTCGGCGACACTTCGAATCCGGGAGATAAACACGGTTCATTGGTACATCATCCCCGGTACAGCGACACGAACTACGTAGCCGGGGATCCTCGGCTGTGTGTGTGGGTGTGTGTGTGTACCACGCGACATTACGTGACACTACGTCTGTACCGAACGGAAACTCTCGGATCTTACTATCAGCGATGTCCTGCATGTCTGCCCGTCAATCCATTACGGTTCGTCCTTCGTCTTAGCGGGACGCCACGTGTCTCGCCGAATGAGATCTTCTAACCCCATCTTACGTTACGTGACGTACAGATACCGTTAATTACCTGACGTTTAGCGCATTGGATTGTTACACCGAAGAGAACTTTTCACCACTCTCGAAAAGTCAATCAGTGAATTATCGTTGAAAACTGAATAGTCACCGATTTACAGTTATAAGTGTATCACTGAAAATTGCAGCGATATACTTATCTGTATAACTGTAAATCAGTGACTATTCAGTTACACTGAAAAAAACTATTCACCACTCTCTAAAAGTCAATCAGTGGATTATTCACTGAAAACTGAATAGTCACTGCGATATACCACTGCAATTTTCAGTGATACACTTATAACTGCAAATCAGTGACTATTCACTGTTTTCAGTGATAATCGAGGGGGAAACCGCTGACCAAAATCTTGTACACCAATGCCCATTAATGCCCAGTGGGCATTACTTTATCTTATTATCTTCTTTTATCTTACTTATCTTGTTTTATTTTATTTTATCTTATTTTATCTTATTTTATCTTTATAATGCCTCAGCAAGACGTAATGCCCCAAAAATGCCCTAGTAATGCCCGGTAATGCCGCAAATCTGTACACCACAATGCCCTCAGCGGTTTCCCCCTCGGTGATAATCCACTGATTGACTTTTAGAGAGTGGTGAAAAGATTTTTCAGTGTAACAGTGGTATACTTATAACTGTAAATCAGTGACTATCGAGGGGGAAACCGCTGAGGGCATTGTGGTGTACATATTTGCGGCATTACTGGGCATTACCAGGACATTTTTTGGGCATTACGTCTTGCTGGGGCATTATAAAGATAAAATAAGATAAAATAAGGTACAGTAAGATAAAATAAGATAAAACAAGATAAATACGATAAAAGAAGATAATAAGATAAAGTAATGCCCACTGGGCATTAGTGGGCATTGGTGTACAAGATTTTGGTCAGCGGTTTCCCCCTCGGTGACTATTCACTGTTTTCAGCGATAACTCACTGATTGATTCTTAGAGTGTGCCCTAACTAATCGTGGTTCGCTAAAAATATTTTGCTGCCATAACTATACATTTCTAAAACGCAAACGGTTTGCTGTCGCACCTAACACAATAGGCAAACTATTTAACAATCACTACTAAATATTAGCTGCCCATGTTTTACAAGTGAAATTGCCACGTTCAGTTTTTAGCTACGGCAGCTACATTTTTCTTTCCGTGTTTTCTAAAAGTCAATCAGTGAATTATCACTGAAAACAGTGAATAGTCACTGATTTGCAATTATAAAAATTCTACTGAAAATTTCAGCGGTATACTTATAACTGTAAATCAGTGACTATTCACTGTTTTCAGTGATAACTCACTGATTGATTTTTAGAGTGTGCCCTAACTAGTCGTGGATCGCTAAAAATATTTTGCTGCCATAACTATAAATTTCTAAAACGCAAACGGTTTGCTGTCGCACCTAATGCAATAGGCACAGTAGCAAAATCTGTAGCCGTCACAACTAAACATTAGCCGTTCATGTTTTACAACTGAAATTTATTTGCCACGTGCAGTTTTTAGCTACGGCATCTACATATTTCTCTCCGTGTATACCTGCGAACTCGACCATCGCGGGATTATTTTTTAAAAGAAAAGTCTTCAAAAGATACGTCAAGGAAGGAGAGATCAGAATTGCTTCAATTACATGAAAATTCCGCGAAAGAACGGGACGAGAAGAAAAAAAAAGCTTGCCGCGAGTAACACAATGCCGTCTTCCTTACGCAACGCCCACGGCCGGAGGCGTTTACGCCGTTCATCGCTTCGGTGCGCGGAAACGCGGGTATCCAGTTGTGAGAACGTTTCAATGGAATCTCGGATGACGTGGGATCGCGGATACACGCGACCTAGAAAATACCTTGCGAGAAGCGATGAAAGTGAGGCGGCCCGGAACGTTTCCTCGGCGCGTCGTCCCGAGAACGAGACGCGCCCGCAGAAGCGCGCGCAGTGCCGTTTTATCCCTCGCCCCCAACCACCTAAACGTGCTACCCATCGCGCAATTAAGTCGTGCGATAAATTCAGATCGGAGTAGGCGATACTTGACGGGGGCAAAAAGTCGGATCGTGCCCGGAGTGCCTTAAAGTGGGTCGGACGACTTGACCGCCGGAACCGGCCGCGAGTCGCCTTCATTCTTCATTACGCGAGACGAATGAACGATGATCGAGCGAATAAGAAGAACAGAGGACCGTCTTTGCATAATTGAGGGATCGATATTCAACTTCCTGCGATTTACGCGTGCGCCTGCTATCGAATTATCGGCACGCTTACGGAATATATTGAATTAATAGCGCGGCGTATTACGGAAAGATATTCATATTTATTGCTGATTTAACAAAAAAAAACCAAAACTTACCTCGGCAGTTTCTTTCATTTACGGCGCATTTTATAGTATTGTAGGGGTCTTCCCGGGATTTTAGGCTGGATCACAAGTAAAACTCACCCGAAATAATAATCAGCGTTTATTAGGACACTCGAACAATTTCATGTACACGCTAATGTTACGCGACACAAGAGCCTTTAACGACTCGCTTTACTTGAGTCTCTTTGTCCGAATGTCTTCGTCGACCGACACACGGTGTATATATTTGTCGTCTTCACCGTTACCTCCCGATTATTATTAAATCACGCGACCGTCACATCGCTTTCAAAGACGAGGAACAAGGGAAAGCGATGAGTCGGGCAAATAATAAAGTATCAAAACAATATCTCACGTCGAACGGTTTCCTACAGTATATTATATTAAATCATGATAGGCTAATCGCGTTCAGGCAGGATCGGTATATGTGCACGCAGTAACGCGAATAATTTGATAAAAGAACCATAGAATCATGTTACGAAATCAAATGTCAGCTGTATTTTCCAAACTCGTGAAACGAAATGTATAAAGAATAAAGATACAGACTTTTCAAATATCCCCCCAATTTTTTATCTACTTAAACGCTCTTTCGTTTCCGTAAGTTTTATTTCAGATAACACGGCGATTGCCAGGCGACGTCGTAACGTTACTTTAAGCAGGGGGGGGGGGGGATTTCTTTTCATCATCGCTCGTTAATCGGCTTTTGTAAACGAGTGCAGCGAGACAAGAAAAACGATACGACTTGAATCGTCGCTCGCACTGACCTTTGCGGAGTATGTTCCGGGCAGGCGAACACCTTGGCGACCTGGTTGAGTTCCTTAATCCTCTCGACGCAGAACTGGCCGCTAGGTAAAACGATCCCGTTTATCTCGAGGCTGCCGTCGGGCTGCAGCGCGCCGTCTACCGCGTTGCCGACGATGGTGAAATTGTCGGATTTCGGGCAGGTGGGAAATCCGGCCACGATCTCGACGGACGACGCCTTCGGCAGCAGAGGTGGTGCGTCCGCGGTCTCCGCTAGCAACACGCAGGTATTTCTGTCGACACAAAAGAAAAGTATCTCTTACGCAGTCGCTCGTTAAAATGAGAAACGGTAGAGGCGGCCGTGAACCTTTTTCTCACTTTCTTCACGTGTTTCTCCAACGCTCCGCAGATCTCACGAATTACATTTAATAACCAACGTATTTGACGCATCTCGGACCGTGTAATCTTTTAAGTAAATATGGAAAAGTTTGAGTGATAAATTCCGTTATCAATGCCGATGCATCCCGGAAATATCGTGTCGAGTTTCATGTTCGATGGCGTCTTACCTCAAAAGATCTTCGTCCGCAATGAGTCACAAGTAGTACGGGATAGAGCTGAAATTTTTCTTCGAAGATTTTCAATTTCGAAGCTTCGAATCTTCGAAGTTTCGAATATTCGAAGTCAACTAATGTATTAACAGGATAAAAAACAATAACACATTTTGCAAAATTAATCGTTTTTCCTATAACTGTGAACTAATTAAATGCCAACTAATTAATATCATTACAAGTATAAAAAAACAAATGTTCTTTTTGTCGGACACATTCTTGTCCATTCGCTCATAAAAATACAATTAATTCGAAGGAAATAAATTTTCTATCATTAACATTTTATCTTATTAACTATTTCTTTTTACTGCCTAATACAGATGATAGATACAGATGATAAATTAGGTTGGTCTTTGAAAGCTTATATGCATTAGTTGACTTCGAATATTCGAAACTTCGAAACTTGGAAAATTCGATATTCCAAGTTTCTTCGTTTCTTCGGATACTTCGAAGCTTCGAAGTTGCGAAGCTTCGAATAATTAAGACCACTAGTACGGGAGGCTTCGCGACAAATTTTCGTGCATCTTTGTATTTCTGTTATTTTACGTGACCATTAAATTAAGCCAAAGAGATTGCAATAAACATTTTAAATTTTATTATCAACCACGTGTCTCGATGCACCATTTAATTTTTATTATAAAAACAGTGGGATATTGCCGATTGGTTAAACAGATTTTATTGGCGTACGCACGAGATAGAATTCGCAAGGGAGAACCTAGCCGGCCGCGCGCGGCATCAACATTCTCGAATAAAAACCAAACGAGTCCCGCAGACGTCAAGGTCGCTCTACGTGCGAGTCTAACGCGTTTCACTCAAACGACGCTCGGTAAATAAACAAGTAGCTACCTACGGGTGAGTTAAGGTCTTACGAAATCCGTTACTGTTTCATCAGAGAGGTAAATCGACAGCTTGAACATTTATTCCGCAACGTCCGGATAAGAGGCTAAAAAGCTATTGATACCATTAGATACGAAGCTATTTTAGATACCGTTAGTAACACGTACATACTGCATATCGAGCTATATACATACATTTATTTATTTTGTCGCATTTCAACTTCAATTACTTGTTCTATCGATTTTCTAGTCGATATACTAATTGTCTCAGCTTGGACTTTATGCGCTTCCAAATAAAAATTGAATATTATAAATGTTCTATCGTGAATCGATTTTATTTACCTTCATACACATATTTGTTTGTCACATTTCAACTTCGATTACTTGCCTTTTCGACTTTTGAGTCGATATATTAAAGTAATTATCTGAGCTTGGACTTTATGCGCTTCCAAATAAAAATTGAATATTAAAAATTTTCTATCGTGAATCGGTTTTATTTACCCTCGTGCACATATTTATTTGTCACATTTCAACTTCAACTACTCGTTTTATCGATTTTTGAATCGATATACTAATTATCTCAGCTTGGACTTTATGCGCTTCCAAATAAAAATTCAATATTACAAATTTTCTATCGTGAATCGGTTTTATTTACCTTCGTACGCATATTTATTTGTCACATTTCAACTACTTGTTTTATCGATTATGTGAGTCGTCACATTAATTATCTCAGCTTGGACTTTATGCTTTTTCAAATAAAAATTGAATTTTATAAATTTGCTCTCGGATATCGGTTTTAATTACAGTCGGGACATTTTATGTCGAATTTTATTGGGATCAATTTGCATTAGTTAATTCTCTTAGCTTCTGAGCTCCAGAATAACGTTCGAGTTGATTTCAATTTCTTGCAACTTTTGGAAATAAGCAAAGGAATCTCGATCGACATCAAAACCGCTAATTAACGTTCATTTGATATCTAATCTTTTTGAGTTAAACCTACATTTGCATTCTTCAAATTTTCCTGCTCCGAGAGAAAGAGAGAGACAGAGAGTGGTTGGAAATAGAATAATAAATAGAACCAGTAAAACTTCCATCCACTTATTAACGTTTGTAATTGTGAAGCTTGTCGCGCTACATCGTGACAAAAGTGACTCCCGAGTGACTCTTTCTCGAAAGCGCTAGGAGCAAAAGAACAGTCGTAAGAAACTCGGATCTTTACGGGTGCGACCGGTTGACGGTGTCCCCGACCTAACCTAATTTTCCCGTCTGTCCCCCCGGATCGACCGGCAAAGTTACGGCCGGTCAGGCAACTTACCCGTGTTCGTGGAAGCTGGCGTTTTCGCCGCAGCAGCGTCGCACTTGCGGCCTCATGGTCGCGGCGGCGTGATTGCCCGCCAATTTCTTCGGCATGCACACAAGCAGGGCGTTGGAATCGGCGCAGTACTGGCTGGGGAGAAAGGACTTCGAGTCCTCTTTGGAGCTGCGGAGCTCGAGCACCGCGTTCCCGTTCTCGATCAGGATGACCGGGGTGGCCTTCCGGTTGGGCCAGACGATCAGCTCCGACTGGTCGCCGCACCCCGGCCGTCGGCCGTCGACGACGCGCCAGTGGGTGGGCAGCTCTTCCTGCCAGTTGTTCGTCGTTATGTTATAAATCAACGGCTTCCATTTGTTCGGAGTCGGCTCGCAGCGCGGCGGCTCGACGCCGTCCAGCAGCAGCAGCTCCTCGTCGTGCCGGCAGCACTTGAGGACGATCGTCTCTTCCGACCTGGCCAGCTCGCTCGGCTCCGACACGACGGCCGTCGCGATCGCCGCGACGAGCGCGAGAGCGCAACGCGCGTACGCCCGCATGACTCCTCGATATCACTTCCCGCGGCCGTGATTCCACTGACCGTCGTCGAGGGCAGCGCGCCACCAACTGTCGCAAACTTCACCCCGGTCTTTTCGAGTCTTCGACAGTCGGAGCAAATTTAGCAAACGCGTGCGTGTTGGAAGAATTCGCGCGCGCACTCGGATCGATCAGATCGATGTCGTCTCGCGACGCGAACGCACGCGCGATCGAGGGCGAAGAGTGTCGAGACGCGGTATGCGATTCGGTGTCGATTAAGAAAAGACACACGGACGCGTAGACGCGAGTTGCTGGCCGCGTTCACTGGGCGCTCGCCGGACGTGACTCTCCCGTACGGAGGCTCCGGCGTTACTGACGCGACCACGCGGCCCGACTCCGAGAGCCCACCGGCGGCAGCGTGGCTCCGGCGTGCGCGCGCAGCCGCGCGCCACGCTCCCGCCCTTGCGCGACCTTATTCAACCACCGCGCGCGCCGCGCGGCCGGCTTCCTCCTTTCCTCGGCGGCGACCTTCGCCCGCGTCGCCTCGCTCCGACGAGGGCGAGAATCCGCGACCACGTGTCCGCGCCCCCCGCCACCACCGGAAATGCAACGGTAACGCGCGTGACGCTGTCCCGTTTGCGACGACCTGTATTACGACCGAGCGTCGCACGCGCCCCGAGGGCGGCAGGGCGGGAGGGCGACTGTTCGTTGAATCACCCGTTGACTTGATCGAAATCCTTTTAGCGCGGGATAAAGCGCGCTCCGTTTTATCGTATGTTTGGCGATTCCGCTGCGGGAAAAAACTAACCGTTTCGATAGCCCCGGCTGATATACGCGGCTTACCGCGCGGAGGGAAGTTTCTCTTCGAATTTATCCTGAAAATCGTGTAGTCGCGGGACAACGTGGCTTTTTCAAGAACTTTGTGAGAGTTTTTGGAAATTTTACCGCACCCTCTACTGGTAGTTGTACTTGGTACACATTTTACTAGTGTAGTGTCTGGTAAAATTTCAAATACACTCTCGTACAGTTCTCTTCCCAGGTGCCACGTTGTCGCGCGAGATTACATAATTTGCAGGGTAAATTTAAAAAAAAACAATTCACTCCGTGCGGCAAAGCGATATTTTCCTCGCGTGTAAATAGCGAGTATAACCGCGGTTGAGAAGTTATAATAATGTAGACGAAAGATTGGAATGTCGTCTCGTTTCAAGGAAACGTTGGGTAACGAGCGGTATGTTCACCGCTCGTCAATATTATTGTTTCTTTCGTGACGAGAGCGATCGTACTTTTCGGAGCTGTTCTCCGTTAGGCGAAATCACGAAATATTTCCCCTCGACAACGGGAACTAACCGACACAGCCGATTGGCCCGGTAGAGAGAATGTCGGCTCTCGGAACAGATTCTCACACACACACACACACACACACACACACACACACACACACACACACACACACACACAACAAAGATTCAGAGTCTCACGGAAGAGCCTCGCTGAGACGTGAATCGACGTAGAATCGACCGGCTAGTGACAGAGCATCGCGCCTTTAAATTAGGGCTCGGATTTTATTCCGTTTTTTGAATAAACGTTTAAACGTGAAACGTTTATCCGTTTACATTTTCTTCCAGAAAAACGTTTACACGTTTAAACGTTTACTAAACGTTTAATAAACGTTTAATAAACGTTTAATATACGTGTAAACGTTTAATAAACTTAAATAATAATAATAATAATAATAATAATAAACGTTTACACGTATATTAGAGCCTAGTAAACGTTTAAACGTTTAAACGTTTGTTAAGTAAAAACACGTGTATTCGGAAAAACGTTTCTACACGG
>NW_011967171.1:1008198-1027263 GCF_000949405.1 Vollenhovia emeryi
AATAAACGGATAGCTAATTATACGTATAAACGTGTTTCCGTTTAAACGTATAATAGCGAGCCCTACTTTAAATTATATAACTATCTCTGATTCGCTAAAATAAATACAATCATTATCATACATTCGTAATGAACATCTCTCTCGCATAAGTCTACCTTCGACCCCTCCGACTTATTCAAGTCTCCCATGCAACCGAACTGTACAAGGGAGGCAAGTTCTCCCTTCTCACTTACAATAGGAAAATGAATTATTAACATTCTTCAAGTCTATCTTCTCATTTTACAACATCTTAATAAATTTACAATAAAAGTCTTCCTTCTTGTCGCCAGCGAAATTTAAAAAATGAGATAAAACTAACTTGATGTACGTAAACCAAACTGGCAATATATTTATTCGTTTATTTACAACGTTTCGGCTCCATTTCGAGCCCTTCCCAAGCAAACTTAGATAGAATCAAATTACTTATTAGCGGGAACATGAAGTATCGCGTAAGATGTGGCAGTATTTCACGAAAAAGTTGCCGCAGTCAATTTTTGTGAAAATCATGGTCGATTATTAAAACAAAGCTTGTCTCTAGAGACATGTCCTCAACAGACGAGCGTCGACGACTAACGACTAACGATCTGTTGAGGACATGTCCCTAGAGACAAGCTTTGTTTTAATAATCGATCATGATTTTCACAAAAATTGACTGCGGCAACTTGTAAGTTCACCAGATTCGACTACATTTAACCTAACTTAACTTGCTTTTAATTTATTCATTTTTTATCCATTTATTTATTTAATGTTAATTACTGTTATTATATACACTTTTTCTTTTAATTTATTACCACACTTTACACCTACAGTTTCGTGAAATGCTGCCACATCTTACGTGATACTTCATGTTCGCGCTAATAAGTAATTTGATTCTATCTAAGGCTAAGGTATACCCACTTTAATTGTTCAACTAGTGTGCTGGTTTTTTTATCTTTGGTTTATTATTTTAATTACATGCTAATATCCCATGGTTTCAGTTTGTTTGAGAAGGACTCGAAATGGAGCCGAAACGTTGTAAATAAACGAATAAATATATTGCCAGTTTGATTGACGTACATCAAATTAGTTTTATCTCATTTTTTAATAAATTTAGTTAATCAATGGCTATTACATAACGCGGACAAGAAATATCTCAATAGAATGAGAGATTTGGTCGATGAAAGGAAGTAACAGTACAAAATGAAAAAACTATAATATAATATAACGAATAATACAACTATTATATAATTAAAGAAAAAAAAAAGAGATAGAAGACTCGCACGTTTCCAAATATTTCTAAACCTTTGTACACGGAAAGAATTTTCTCTTAAAATCTACCCTGAAAATCATGTGATTGCGGGACGACATAACATTTTGAAGAACCATATTACTGGTAAAATGTATGATAAAATTTCAAAAAACTCCCGTAAAATTCTTCGAACTGCCGTGTTGTCCTACGATTTTCAGAATAAATTCTGAAAGAAACTTCTCTCCGTGTATACATCTGCGATCATTCGCTCATTTCCGCCGCGAGGGCAACAACTCCGCGAGATATCGATCAGCAATAAGCGCGCGAATATCGCGAATGTATTGATACATCCTGGGAATTGGAGATCTTCACGATTCGCGCGGCGGTTTCTCGAAGGGGCGACGACGGAAAATATACAACGGAGCCGTATCAAGTCTGAAGTATGCACCTCGCGGCATGACTAAGCGCGCAGATTCGCGAGATATTTCCGAGAAGCGTCCGCTCCGGTCGGTGGAAATCCGTGGGAAAATGTACAAGCGCGTGTCCTCGTCCGCTATCTCGAACAGAGCGAACGTGGTAACGGACGGTGCGGTATCGAGGCGCGCTCTCGTCCGGATGGTGTGCATCGGCGACGGAGCTTCCTGGACCTGGCGAGCGCGACCTGCTTCTTCGGCGAAACGAGCGGATAACTTCTCGATCGCGCGCCCGAAGGTCGGCGACGATTACGGCCGAGGGATCGACGTAACAGCGAGCCAAGACCGACTCCGTGAAACACGCGCGGTACGGAATGGAGCATCGCTTCGTGTGGGAAGTGATACCGGCACGCTTGGTTGTAATTTACAATCGTCGGGCGTAAACCGGCCGTGCCGCGTCGATTCCACGAAGGTTCTACGGGAAGGTGGCTTACACGCTGCTTTCTAAAATTAATGACTCAGACATCAGACCGTATAAGACAATACTCGTGTCTTACGCAGAATGGATGTGCGCATAGAGTCATAAATGCCTTAGAACATAAATTTGTACTTACGTACATCGCGGCACATTCGCGGCGGGTGCTTCCCGCCTAAACGTTTGCGCCCCGCGGCTGTTGTTATTCGAGACGCTGTTTCGACTTAGCTGAAGACGACGTTTCATAGCTGTGACCTAAATTCTTTCAATGTTTGGCAGATACCTAAATATAATATGATTATTCATAAATAATTAATGTGGGTATATACGTATATCTCTTCTCTTTCTAAAAAAGAGATGTTACCAGCGCGAATGTCGTCAAACAGTTGACGTCTCTTTTCCGCGATGTCAATTGGTTTTCTCGAAGCGCGGTTGTGCTTCACTTCTCTTTTAGATTCGTGTCATTTCAGCTCGCATGTGAATTTTGACAGTTGTGCAAAAATATACTTAGAGAAAGTTAAGTAATTTAAAATGAAGTTAAAGTTAAGTAAGAGATATACGTTTGTTTAGAGACTAAACAAAAAGTTAAAGAAAATGAAGTTAAAGTTAAATATCTAATTGAGTGAAGAAGAATAAAAGAAATTCTCATTCTTCTAATGAGATACAACGATAACGAATCTTCTTTTTAAAAAGGTATGTAAGACGTTTAATTATTAACGCTGTACCGCGATGCTGGTTTTCTCGCTTGGCTTTGTACTGTCGTACGAGTAGCTGTCAGTGCGAAAATCATGTAATATGTATTTTGACAGAGTGTCAACGTCAGATTACGTCTTCTTCACACGAAAAAAATCTTAATGTGCGAAGAAGATCATGAATAAATATAAATTAGAACCAAATAGCGCGCGTAATGCTATTTCCAATAAAGTATTTAATACCAATTTATATTATTAATAAAGTAAATAAATCGATAATTTTTGCCCACAATAAATGAAGATTTGCAATTTAATATTATAATATACATTTGTATACACCAACTATTGAGGTAAAATCTCCAATCTTACAATTAGTAATTAGAATTTAAGTAACAACAATTTTGTTTCGAAACATTTTCTCGATTGAACAGAAATTAATCGTTAATTTAACCAATAAGGCCGCCGAATGATACACAAAACGTAGTAACAGTCGCGGAACAAAGTAATGTGAAATAATAAGTACGGAATTTTCAATTTCGTAGACGGGACAACGAATTCACAACGTTTTGTTGTTGATTTTCACTCGGCGCGGTATCGTGCGACGTTACGCGGGCCATAGTTTACCTGAAGGTCGCCTCACTATCACTCGCTCGCCGAACGTCGTGCCGGCAAGCAGCGGCGAGAGTCGCTCCGTGCGTGGTATTACTTTTGCGTTATCGGTTTCCAAGACTCGATCGCGACGAACGTAGGGATAAAACGCTATCGATTTCTACACCTTTATCAGTAACGAGTAATGTTCCTCGATTAATTACTAAGTTTCTACAACTTGTAATGAGGAACGAATTGCATATTGAGACGACGGCTCTTTATCAACATATACATAGATATTTCACGAGACTAACTCACCTAAAATATGAATGAAACCGTGGTACTTTGTCGCGGTTATATCTCGTTTACGCACCGCGCTTTTAATTATCTATCGATTTCGTGTAATCCATTCCATTTTCGGGAAAAGAGAGGATTTTGCACGATTTCGGCGTTCGTGCTGTAATTCGCTCTGTCGTTTTTCGCAACTCGAACGGGCAGGAAGTAAAGAAAGTCGCTTGTCGCACGTCGTTACATTATGTAAATGTAATCGAAAATCATCTCGATCAATTGTTGCAATGAACAACAACTATTTATCGCTGGAAATTTCGCTCACATAATTTATTTCGAGGATTAGAGTGAATGACAAAGATTGTGAAATATCGTTTCGTTGCGGACTAATAATTACTTCTTTACCGCAGATTATGCATCCGATGCTCGCTCGCATTGCGTTTTATATCGCCAATTCAAAAGTGATTTATCCTATTCTTCCGAATCAACAATGCAAGTTGTTAGTTTGAGTAATTTGTACGATAGAGAGTCACGCGATATTTGTTAATAATATTTCGTGCGTTTCGCGGTATCTCACATCGCGTACGGGAGTGCCCGAAATTTCGCGCGATCGAAGATTTTCGCGAGTGAGTGTGTGTAAGTGTAATAAGGAAATCTGAGAGGAGAATGAGGCCAAGGAGACATCGGGCAACAGCGGAAAAATCGGTGAGGTAAGTGTTTTACATTTTTATGTTATTTGCTACTTGTGCAAAATAAAGCGTCTGTTCTGTGTTTTTATTTTATTTGTTCAAATGAATCGAACGAGGATTCGAATAAGTGTTAGAGACAAAACCATACGCATACAATTTTGTGAATTTATATTTAAATAAAGACTTTTTCAATATCCTATATAATTATTTTAATTAATATCTATTTTAAAAAATATAAAATATAAAGTATATTTAATAGAATAATTTCGATTTTACATAATTACTCTGTAATAATCATATACATATTTGTATTTTCACAGTTTGACATATACAATAGTTAACGATGTACAACTCTGCTGTTGCGAATCGTATCAGTGAGTGATAAATTACTTTTTATTCTAAATTGACGTTGCGCATGCAATTACTTCTTTGCATGTATACAAATTCTAAAAAATATACAATGCTCGACCACAAACTGCGTGCGCGAAGCGCGCGTTTTGTCATTTTTAGTACTAATAATATATAATATATAACACATATAATGAATGTATAAACAGTTATATGAATTATTAGTTATATTAGTTATGTGTATGAAATAAGTAATAATTAATAAAATAATAATGGTAATAATAATAATTTCTCCAATAACCAACAGTCGCGCAGTGCGAACGTTCAAACAAACTGCACGTGCTCTGAATGTACTCGAATATGAATCAAAGCGTTAAGGCATTCATGATTTCGTGTACACACGTTCTGAGTTTCGTGAAAAGAAAAACCCTTTTTAAAACAATATCCTCTCACTTACTGCGAAACCGCGCAGTTTTTGTTCAATTTTCCTCGAGAGAGCCGGTAAAAAGCGACCGTCCAAGTCGACCGGAAATGCTTTAAAAAGTTCCGCGCGAGCAGCGCCGGCGGGACGCTGGCAATTAAACTTTTTCGCCATCTCGCGACAGAGAAAATTGGAAATTTGTGTCCCCGCTACGGGCGTCTACCGGCGTCTGCGAAATTTTATCAATTAAAATATCGTTAACGTCCGCACCGCCTAGCCGAAACGAGCTCGTTAAAACGCTTCCGCATTCGCGCAGCGTTTGCATATGACTGCCTAACCGAGTTCTCTTTCTTGCTCTAGAGCTTGGAACTTTCGCCGAGATTTGAGAACAGAGCGAGTTAGCCCTGATTTTTTTTCATCGCGGCCAGGACAGATACAAAGCCTCGGGATCTGATAAAATGACACATTTAGAGCTAATTGTATGATCAAAATTAAGTAAACTTTCATCTTTTATATTGCAGGAACTGTACCTATATTTAATTTTAATTATAAAATAATGTAATAAAAGTGTCTTACAAACATTTTGAGTTGATTAAATACGAGTGCTGCAATAAAGATTTTAGATCTACTTTAGATTTATTTTATTTATAATATTTATTTAAAGATATATTTATTATTTATAACATTAATAATATTTTCAAATAATTAATAGTAATTTTTACTTTAGTGGATTACTGTTAAGTTTAGGTTAAACATAAAATTTTGATTAATTATTATATAAATTTAATATTAAAAATTATAATAGTGAATTATTTTGAAAATGGTACATTAAAATTGTTATAAAAATAAATTTTGCATGCGATATGAGAGCTGGAGATTACCTCTGTTTTACTGAATTATTAATTCTGACATATTAGACGTAGCACGAAATATTTGTGCGCGCGTGTGTACGCATAGAAAGCTGTAATGTAGAACGGCTTATTTAACACAAAATATTTTTTAGCTCCGTATAATTGTCGCGCTGTTACAAAACTCTATGGAATTAACGTTATCGCGTCATGAATGAAAATATCGAAACTTCCGTTGAAACTTGGGAATGGAGTTGGGAATTATTTCCGTCGTAAACATACAGAGAATGTATCAGGAAGTCGGACCATTTTCCGAAATTTCATAGCAACACTCGGGTGCGGAGGTTAATAGGATGGCACGAAATTCAGATGGGGGGGCGAAGCAGGAGGTGGCGGTATCGCGGTGGCACGTAAATCACGGCGATCGTCGGCGTCCCTGCGCGCGCGTGTTACACACGTGAGTTATAGCGCGCCCGCGCGCGGTCGGACGCGTGAGCGTGCGTTCGTTAATAGGTTTGCACGTGCGTGTCCCTAAACGTAATACCGATTTTATCTGCCCCCTTGTCTACGCAGGCCGGCCGGCCGGTCCGGCCAGACAGTTTGATCCAGGTTGCGATGCCGCTTGCGATCCCGGAAGTCAAAACTGCGAAATCGCCGGATCGGATTGATCACCGATCATTAAAAGCGGCCGAGGGAAATGTCGCGCGCAAAAATGAAGCGCGCAGTCGATGACGGTGCACGCGGCGCGTTTCCGCTATCGCGTCGCGGAAGATAATCGAATCCGGGTAATTTTGCTTCACTAATGAGAGGGTAGCCGTTGTAAAATACTGTGGCGCGTGCGCTGTAAACAAACGAGCGTGATATAGTAATATTCCGCAGAGGATATTTTATCTGGGTGCCACCTCTCTTCGCGGACTAATTGAATATCGTAGTTATCGATGTTGTTTCGCTTGCGAAGCCTTTCCCCCGAATTACAAAACATAATGAAACGCGATGCGTATCTCGCCATGCAGTCGGTTAAAATGACATAACATGCGCGAGAGATAATGTTCATTAATCATTACTTTTTATTTATACAGTAGTGAGCTCCCTCGATATATTTGTGTATTACTTTACATATTTGCATGCAAAACAAGATGCCGATAATATGTTTGTTTTTTTTAAATGCCTATGATTGTAGTCGACAGCGCTCCCGTAGGGTAAAAACATAAAATTACACGTTGATATAACTTGACCAGTTGAAAGGTGTTAAAGGCTGGTAGAATAAATTAACAAAAAGATATCTTTTAGGCAACTTTTCGTCTAGCCGAAAAGACGACTACAAAAAGATGTCTTTTAGTCATCTTTTAGTTTTATGTGCTATAAGAAGACATCTTTTAGACAACTTTTCGTCTAGCCGAAAAGACAACTACAAAACGATGTCTTTTAGTCATGTTTTAGTTTTATGTGCTGTGTGAGTTATTAATTGTTCCGTTTTTTACAAAGTTCTTATAGAATGGATTACATCTAAATGTAAATTGACATTATTGATATTTTCTATTACATCATTTTCCGTATTATCCTCCGTATTATCATCAGAATTAAATATCTTCCTTCTTCTAATGCACGAAAAAATATCGAAAGTAACTATGGAATTTAATATTAATATGTGAAATAATAAGTGAGACTGGTACTATCATTGCGACGCTTTCATGAAAGATAATAGCACTGTCTATACCACAACAATGTTTGACCGAGCTTCGATTCTACCGAGACGTTTGTTTACCATCGTAACGTGAGATAACCTCGGGACTAGAGAAAGCGAGGCGAAAATATTTCCCTCGGAGACATCGTTCTCCGAACTTGCGGCAGCTCCGAGGGAATAAATATGCGATGTATAATAAATACAGATAAAGCTGTCGCGCGAGCATCGTAAAGTGTCGATAAACCGTAAGAAGAGTCACTCATGCGGCACGGTGGGCGATAAGGATTTTCGATTTCGCGATGTCGGGAGAAAGAGTCGCCTCCACCGCGCGCGGTAGACAGAAAGGGAGACTTGCGGATCTCTCGCAGCTAATCTTGAACCTTGTAACTGCAGCGTATCCTGCGTATCTCCCGCGGGAGGTGCTAGTCGATCATACGGATAGGGGAGTCCCAAAGTCCAAATCCCTGCGGACGGGACTGAATTAACACGCTTCCTCTCGAAAGAACGTCATCACCGCTTCAGATAATCTTTGCCGTCAGATTATCTCGGGCCTGCGAGCCTGCGTACGAGCCGCGCCGACTCGTCGACCTGTCGTGACTCTATCTGCATTATGCATTCTGTCGCGTGCACTTAAACGCATAACGGGGTTACCGTCCGGTCGTTGCGGCACGGCAGGCACGTTTTTCTAATCGCAATTTGCTCTATCGAATTAATCGCGGGAGATCGGGCCGACAAAACGTGCGGCAATACACCGTACGCTGCCGCACAATTGAAGATAGTATCTTGGTGGGTTTGCTCGGTGGCAGCCCTCCATTTTTGATTGAAATTGCCGCGTATCGGGGAACGTGAAACGCTACACGGAGACCTCTTGAAGATCTCCGGTTTTTGGTTAACAGGCGCTGCGAGACGGGGAAGATTTTGCAATTAATGCAATTATTCGACAAGCACCCTTCGGCTCTTCGGAGACTAAAATAAGCTTCGTTAGGGGACGCCCAGGAATAGACTTTACCAGACACGATGATGTTCCTTAGGTGGTGCCTGAATGCCAATGGGAAAGTGGATTATTATCGGGCACAAGCTCTTGTTATTCCACGTTACGCCGATTAATACGAGGAAGTAAAAAAAGAAGCATGTAAATCAACGAGGGGTAAAAGCGTTTATACGTTACATCCAGCAGCGCTTAGCAGAGTGCTGACTTTCATTTGTATAAAAGTAAGTTACCCGCTCCCTCTTAGGAGCGAAGTTACTCAGGAAAATGTTGAACTGGATCGTCGCGAGTGGAGACGGGCGTTTCGCGCGGAAACTTGGTACTTAAAAAATAATTTTCTCTGAAATGCTGACTTCTCTCGGCTCCGGCCGTTTCTGAAGACATTTACGACGAGGACCGTAAAAACCCGTAAGATTCCCCCGTGCAGCGTCCCGAGTCTGTTTTGGCGCGAAAACTCAATCATAATGGCCTATAAACGGCGACCATAAAGATCATAACGGTACATTAAGCTCGCTATCGTTGGCGCACTAACGCCGTCGCTGATTCGGTCGAAACTTTTACGGTATAATCCCTCGCCCGCCCGTAGCTTTTCTCCCCGAGTTTAGGCCGAGGACGCCTGAGGAAGATTTAAGATCGCGTTACAAACTCTGCCGTGTACGTATCGCGGCTATGCTCGGGGCGTGCTACTGTGCTAATAATTTATAGCGCGATCGGGATGTCGCTGCATCCAGAGACGCGTATTTGAATTTACACCTCGACTTTTTCATATCGAAATTCGCGTCAGGGCAAAAGCGTTTCGTATGTTCTATTCAGGGTTGGGAAGTAACTCGTTACTTGTATAACGAAGTTACAATTACAGTTACTTCTTTTGGCAAATCTAACTTAACTTCGTTACTTTCTCTTCATCTGTAACTGTAACTTAACTCAGTTACATTTTTTCGATGTATTTTAAATCTCCACAGATCGCACATGGAGAGAATTTACCCTTAATATTTATCCTGAAAATCATGTAATCGTGGGACGATACGGCATTTCAGAGAACTTTATTTTAAATTTTACCATACATTTTACTAGTAAACTGTGTACTAAATGTAATTACTAGTAAAATGTATGGTAAAATTTCAGAGACTCTCATAAAGTTTTTCGAAATGCCATGATATTGTCCCATGATTACATGATTTTCAGGGTATATTTTAAGAGAAAATTTTCTGCGTGCATTAAGCTTTGTACTTGCGCATTAACGTCTTCATCGACATTTAAAAATTTACATGCAGATTTGATATTTTTATTTTCATTGCAAGGAAGTAACTGCCAAGTAATGATTCGTTACTTTCGGCGTAACCGTAACTGTAACGCGTTACTTTTCAGAATTGATAACTTGTAACCAGAGCCGGTTCTAATTGCAAGTTAAGCGGGACCGGGTGTAAACGAATTCGGCCACTTGATTAGCGCGGGAAAGTAGGACTGATCAAACCGCGAAGCCGATCAAACCGCGCGGCCGCGTGTGACGCACCACGGCCCTGGTTGTAACTGTAACTAGTTACATTTTTAGTGAAAAAACTGTAACTGTAACTAAATACTTTTATAAAGTAACTTTCCCACCCGAGTCGAAATTTTGGCTCTATGTTGAACTTTTAAGTTTATTATTTAGTAGGACCTAAGACAGTAAAAGAGGTCGAACTGCAAGTACAAACTTTACTTGAAAATTGCTAGTGTCGGAAATTTCTACTTTTGCCAATTTAGCATTGAAGTATTTGGCGGCGTGTTGCTTTTGCCCACCTGCTGGAAGATCAAGTCCGCACGCAGCGTGTTGCTTTCGCTCGGCGGAGGTCCTTTTAAATAGGAGTTAAAGTAAATTTTTTTAATTAAAGATTCAAGGGAGGAGTAAAAAAATATAATGTCATCAAAGTAGGTTATTGTTGATCTATGTATAGGTGTATAGATCAGCTAAGTAGGCGTAAATTATTTTTAAAAGTGTCCAAATAGTACCAAAATTTCGACTCGGTTAACCCTGGATCTATTTAACTCTATTGCATTTAGTATTATTTTTGCTGTGCGCGCGCGTACGACTTAGGGAATTATACTTAATATGATAAATAATCCAACGAGAACATTACCGTCGAATCGACGCCAATGTGGTCGAAACAGGGTCCTAGCCGTCAGTTTTCGAAAATAATTAAGTTTTGGAACTTCATTTTTTGTATTAAGTTACGACGTTTGTCGTTCTGAATACTTTTAAGATTTTATGGGAAAAAACTGCCAAGTTAACTTATTTACTACAAAATTTAATACAAATTAATTTAAATACAAAATTTAACACAAAAATAAAAATGCAAAACTTTCAATTATTTTTTAAAACTGACGGTTGGGACGCGGTTTTGACCCCATCGACGTCGATTCGACGTTAGTGTTCTCACTGGGAAGTACGCTCGAATGCGCGTGTAAATAAAAATTAATTAAATTTTCAAATATTTTCTAAATTAAAAATCAACAACAAGAAAATTGGATAATAAAAGAAGTACGCAGATAATACTATATGATAAATAATTATAAAATTGCGAGTAATTTTATGAGTTTCTCAAAAGACCAAAATAATCTGAACTCTTCTAGATTTAATGAAACGCTAAAGGACGTTGAACTTATTAATAAATTATCGCGCGCAATAATATCGGTATACACCGAAGTGGATTTCCTGCAAACAAGGTTTATTAAATAGTATTCTTCATCCGCGTTCCCTGATGGTGTGGGAAAGCGTTGATGCCCCTCGGCGGATGCCGTTGCAGAGCGGGCGATGAAATGTTCAGCGTATGCGAATGACGGGAAGAAAAAAAAAAGATCGAGATTTTCCTTCTTTCGAGGATAGGTCTTCTCGCGAGGGTCTCTCTCTTTGTAAACTCAATTTTCTAACGTACGCGCGAGATAAGGGTCGATCTCTTCCGCAAGCTCCATCGCCGGCCGTCGCTGGTTGCCACCCTCGTCACTTTGATATCGATGAGGGTAATTTACGCGAACATTGTTGGCGAAGAAGATTGATGCGTCGAGTGCGTGCGAGGGCATCGAGAGGCTTTCGGGGCCCGTTGTACCCCCGTCCCGTCTATACAAGTAACGAGTTACTTCCCAACCCTGAATAGAACATACGAAACGCTTTTACCCTGACGTGAATTTCGATATGAAAAAGTCGAGGTGTAAATTCAAATATGCGTCTCAGCTACTCGCAGTACAAAGCCAAGCGAGAAAACCAGCATCGCGGTACAGCGTTAATAATTAAAAAAGTATACTCACTCTCGTACATAGGCGTCTGGGAAACCGTGCATGGGTATACAATCCAGCAATCTATGAAAAGCATAATTTTAACAAACAAAGCAAAACAGTAAACAGTAGAATAGATGTACTAACATTAAGATAAATGCTTTTACGAATTACCTAATGGTATGACCACAACGGCCAAAATAACGATTGACACATTGCTTTACATGTGACGAATCATATATCGTATTATATTTATTTTCGAGCTCCACATGAGCAGTGTTGCCTAAAGCATGAACACCAGCGTCTGTCCTACAAAATAAAACACATACACTTTGTTTTACAAAAGATTGATCGTTTAATTTAGTCCCTTCAACAAAGTCTAGAGAATATACAGTAGTGTATAATCATTAAGCCTTGTGTCCACGATCCAAAAACTACGTCCAAGTTTTAGCTCCAAGAAGTGTGTTGCCAATCAATTTGCAGCTCTCCCGTAATGTGTCGCCTACAATGCCGATGAAGATGTTAATGCGCAAGTATTAACATCAGCGAGCGGCGAGCTTCAGTATACATACACTCCCCGCTCGCCCCTTGCTGCGTGACAACTTTTTTTGGCGCGTCGCTCCACCTCTCGCTATTAGATGATGACCCACCGTTGCCTGTCGAGTCCGGCCTGCCGCCTTCTACGCTCTCGTTCGCTCAGACATTAAAATAAATTTCTCGATAACTATTGCGAATTTTGCAAAATGGTATAGGAATTTTCTATTCAGTTTGCCCCGGTCTATCTATCATCTACAGGACATATGGGTATTAGGACACACCCTGTATATCTGAGAGAGAGAGAGAGAGAGAGAGAGTTCTGCCTACAGCACGATGAATTGCATTTCGACACTCTACCGCCCTGCAAACGATTGTCCTGCGAGACTGCCGCGTCATTTGACGTATTATTGCGCGCGTGAAACTGGCGTCTCGCCTCTCCTCCGCGTTATCACGATTAAATGACGCCGATGAGCGATACTTCACTCGCTCCTTACGACGACGAAATCGATGACGCCTGGCATCAGCAGTTGTTTAATGGAGTGAAATGATGTATTATTGTAACTGTTGCGTATAACAGAATGGATTTCATCGTGTTTGAGTGATATCATGATGTAAGTCCGTTTCCTTCGTTTTGCGAAGTAAATAATTTTGCGAAAGCATTTAGTATAAATCTCGCTACTCTGATCTAGTATTGTCCGAATCAGATAACAACAAAATAGATATTGTAAAGTAAAAAATAACGCATATGTTTATAATTAAAATTTTGTATATGTACAATTATTATGCATTTTATAACATTAACATTCAATTCATAAAAATCTAATATCTAACCCGAAATGCTTTTCTAATCTGAAATATAAAAAAAGGGACTTACAGCGACATGACTGGTATGAACACTTTTATTTATACGTTTAATATAAATCTAAGGCTGCTCGTGCTTTGACAATTATTTAAACGCTGTCTTTTATCATCGTTGCTCACCATCTCCCTATCTCTGTCCCACATCGAAGTCTCATCGGGGACTCGGTTCGGTAACGGGTTTCGAATCCGGGACCCTTCGTACACGAAGTGACGATATTCACACTGATTGTGAGCCACGCGCCATCCCACACGTTAGTACAGTTTCTAGATCGTTATTTGAGATTTCTATGGCGAGATTTCAATAAGTAAACTTTTGCTCGATATTAGAAGCATAAGTGTGAGGGATATCTACATGAAATATACTCGAAATCATTCTTTCTCTTTGAAGTAAGTATTTCTACAGTCAAATTATTATTATTATCTCATATCCTACTGACGATTATTTTGACTACATTTTGTAATCTTTTTACTAATGCGTTCTAACTTCTTACAATGAAATTTATAGTATAATACTTTGCAAAATTTGTTTGTATTTCACGTTTAAAAACTATAAATAGATTTAAACAAACGATGTGTACCTGCCTTTCGTGTTTATTTTCCTTTTCATCTGCGATTGCAACGACAAGTAACTACGGAGACACGTGTACGCGCGTGCACAATGCCCTCAGCCTTTTAGATGCTTAGATCATAACAGATACGAAATTATTATTAGAGATCGTTCATAAAGAACAAAGCAAAGCCTGAACCATGGTGTGGTATGTGTCTTTGCGTGATTAACCATCGTCCAAGTTTCTAATTACTGTGCTCCGATGAAAGCAGTATCACACTTTTAACTTTATCGGTATAACGGGGTGTATGCTTCAACTATACATTTTTTAAATTATCGCAGATTAAAATGTCGAAGAAACGTCTTTTGTTGTGGAAAATAACAACTAAAAATTATTTTCGTATTTAACTTAAAAATCTCTTTAATAAATAACGATAATCGAGCTTTTTAGTCGACATTAACCGGCCAGTGTTTTTTAATACAGAAAATTTATTGCGAAAAATGTGCATGTGTTTACATGCGTCAGTGATCGAATTGGTGCGACGCTTGCCTTGAGAGCAGGGAAGTCCAGGCTCAAACCCTGGTTGAGGTAACATTTTTAGCGATAAATTTTCTGTATTAAAAAACATAGGCCAGTTAGTGCCGTATAAAAAGCTTGATCATTATTTATATCTTTGTCGTTATCATTAATCTTTAAGAAACAAAAATAATTTTAATAATATTAAGTTACACTTCCAGGTTTGTCGCGCAAGTTTACCATCTCATTACGATGTTTTGTGAATATTTTCAACTTACTTTATCAGGGAAGAGCAACTTGATAACAATCCGACTATCAGTAGTGTAGAATTCTTTCCTCCCTTTATCGCGCTTTTGTTGCATTTTATGTGCGCGAGACGAGAACGTGGGGGTCGTGAGGGTGCGCGATATTTGAGATTTCAGTGTACCTAACTGTTCGATTGTCTCCGCGCGTTACAGCGCGCGATGTTGCAACAGCTTGCGGCAAAGTTTGCCGTATGCAGACAGCCGCGAGGCGCCCGAATACGCACTCGCGACATACGAACGTTCACTATGGCGAATACGCGGCAGTACGCTTATTCATGGCGCGCTAAAAAATTCATGGAAATATCAAAGTTTAAGTATCCGACAAAGATCTCGGCTGCGGGCCGCGAGACTGGCGTTGAAATATCCACACTCCGTCGCAGACGCGCGTAAAAGGGAAGACGATATGCATATTGCGACGCAAAAGTCGTAAAGCCTGTGCATAAATGTACGTTGATTTATGCGGTGGAAAGAAAAGAGTATCTGGTTTTCGTTCTTGATGACACTCGACTAGATTGCTTCCATCGTTCGTCCGTGATCGTCTTTCGATATCCATTCGTTGCGCATCGTTATCGTAAAATTTGTTAACGTATTCATTATCGACGCGCAGCGAAAATTATGCAAGCCTAACTCGTAATCTTTGAAGAGAAGAGCACACATGCTCGTATATCATACAATAATATTAGACGTATCCGAGCAACATGTAATCATCTGTTGTTTGAGTTTTAGAGATATTTTTAGCGGTAAAATAACGAATTTGCATAATTAATAGAATTTAATTTTTATAATTACTTCCTGATTATTCTTTTTATTCAGTGAAAGATAATAAATGGAAGAACTTGATTGAAAATTTTAAGTAAAAATAAACTTTATGAGGTTTCTTAGCTTGTTTACAAAATTGATGTATAATATAGAGGAAAGTTCCCTATAAGAGAGTTCCTGTAGATAAGCTTCTAATATGAGAAAGCAGGGATTTTGCTAAATTAATAAGCATCGTCTATTGGTTTCATCGTTAATTTATTGCCCTTGGAGTGAAATCAGTTTAGTGGAAAATCCATTGTTACATCATGTTATTAGTGCGAATAAAGATTAGTGATTAAATTTTGATATAATCATAATAGAGGAATTTTCTATACACATTAAATATACAAATCTTGTTAAGCATTTTTCCAGTCGAGATGAACGATAATTAAAAAAATATGCCCTGCTTAATGAGCAGAATTTCTAATCGATTGATGTTTCGATACAAAAGTCTCAGGATTGAACTCTCTATTTCAAGGAGACATCTTAAACGTCCCTCCGTATCGTTCGTCTCTCTTTTAACTGCCTGAGATAGTTCAGGCTGAATTGCGCAGTATAAAGTTATCCAGTTGAATGGCGTCGATTGTGAGTTTTGTAGGCCCCCTTTTGTCCCTCGTCTTCAAGGTTACCCTTATCCCCGTGCAAACATCTACCCTCTTAGATCCCGTCGAGACCCACTGCCTGTCCGGAGAGCGTGTCGGAGCCCGACATGGAAGAGCGGAGATCAGCAGCTGCGTATCGTGCTCGCGGTGCGTCATGCTGGCCTTGATGGATGTTCTCGCGCGCCCCCGTACACGTTAAGCGAGTGTACGCGGGGTACATGGAACCCCTTACGCGCCGTCCCATTACGCAAACCCCGGGAGCTCTGGTATTTTCTCGGGAACGGATTTCGACGTTGGGCGAGTTCGTTCCCATTCCCGATTCCTCGGGAACAGCTCGCTGTTTCTTCCGTGTACCTTCTTCATTGTCTTTCCCCATTCGCGCTGTTTTCTCCATTCATACGATTGATCTTTCCTTAATTTTGTATAATAAGACGCACATTACTTACAAAATAAAATTTTATTATGCTTTTTTATACGCATAAGCTTAAATTTTCAATAAATTAATGATTGTAAGTTTTATTGAAATACGCTTGCATTACATTTACAAGTCGGCATTTTGAAGAAGAAAATTTGAGTACTTTTTATAACAAGTTAGATTTTGTACAGTGATAGACAGAATCGTTGCAACACACTTTTTTCAATGAGTTTAGTAACGTGCAAGTAGGCTCAGGTTTACATTCCAAAACTTTTTCCCTGAAAAAAATTTTACTCGGGAAATATTATAGATCGGAAACGCTCAAAATGGTTTCGGAATAATCACCGAGTAAAATATTTCCCGGAGAAGAAGATTTTGAAACTTAGCCCTGAATCTAAATGCGCGTTCCGAAATTTCTTTAAAAAAGTGTCCATCACTGTACATTTGTTTGACAATACAATGTACATTGACTGCTTATTTCGTTTGTTACGGGAATTACAAAGAGAAGCTGGACTTAGTTTCAAGGACCCAACGTCTTCTTTGCATCTTTGTTCTTGCCTTTTATCTCGATGACATAGTTGAGAGGGATCCAATCGAACCGGTCTTCTTCGTAATAGGACGGGGCTAATGACGACTAGGACAGGGAGATCAAATAAAACGTCAAACGCGGTGCTTCCTTATCGGGGCGCTTTGAAAATCGATCGTACTCATTCGTCGCCGTCGTAAAAATACTCGGCGTGCGTCATAAAATTCGAATGGTGAGCGAATTGTAAGCTCGCAACATTAAATACATACTTGTGCAAGTGGTGTTTGGCAAATTCTCTGCTTGCTACATAACTGTTATAATAATCTCTCGTGTGTGGGTTTCTTGATTGGATGCTTTAATTTACATTTCGAATATGTGGAAATTCACTATTGACGTGTAAACAAAAATTGGTAAATAAAATTATTGTCAACGGGGCGATTTAAGTGAAACCTTGGCACTTACAATTAGATCGTACTTTAAAGAGAATGTTTAATGTTTCGCAACGCTCTGCGATACCTAACTATAATTCCCTAAATAATTCAGGTAAATATGTACATATAGATATGAGATGAATTTCTAATTGTCTTTCATCTTACAACAATATTGAGTTCTTGTTGAGGGGAAGATGTCTAATTATTTTTATGTAAATGCCGCAGGCGTTCGGGGATTACTGATGCAATTTCGTGGGACGAGTAACGTCGCCAATCTACGGGGTTTCGGGGATACATCCTCGTATAATGTCCCGAATATGCGCGCTTTCTAGCGTCATGGGGCCTATACGAGAACCTCGTGGGGTGGCTTTCCCTTCGATTAGATTTCGGTTGATCGACGACACAAGCGACGAAAAGCAGATGCGCTTCTACAACTACGATGAAAAAAATTTCCTAACGTAGTCACGTCTGTTTGTTGAGCAACGATTTTTCCGTAAAATTGCACTGAGGACGAACAAAGATATTCTATTATACATATATCATTTAGTTAAATCCGCACGGCGTTTCTATAAATAATTTCACTGTGTCATGGATTGATTACTGTTCGCGAATAAGAAAGAGAGAGAGAGACGCAAGTTGAGGAAGGAAATAGGGTCGAAGCACGTCAAGACAATCACGCCTCGCTACAGTTTTCAGACTCTATCACACGTTTATATTTTAAAATCTGAACTATACAACAATTTACAATAAAGATTTCAAATTTCAAAATTCTCGATTGATTAACGTGATCTCGAACTCTACCAGTGACGGAGCAGAAAGAGCGGGCTCCGACTCCGCGATGTGGTTTACATACCCACCCAGCGGGTTATTCAAGAAAATTCGGAACGATAAACCTCCTCCGTCTGCTCGGTATCGTTCGCATTCGACCGGGCGATCAGCTGTTTTGATCATAGCGAACGCTCAGCTGACTCCCGATGAGGAAACATCAGCTGATCGCCCGCGTTATTTTCGCTTGGCGCTCACCTTGTCCCGTGTGTTGACAGAGTCGCGTCTGACTCGACACGTTAGATCGCCGTGACAAAGGCACGTCGAGCTAGAGTGTTCTCTTGTTGACTGTTTTTTGTGACATTCTTGAGACCGTCCCTTGTTTCATTTCGAAGCTCTTCCATCGCGAGAACTGAATATTCCGCGCTTTGCGAGGAATTACCGCCAAAAATTAATACTAATTGTAAGTTTTAGAGCGATCCAGCGCGCCCCGGGTCGCCGCTAATAGCATTTTGTGTCCCCTCGGACCGCGGAGCACCGCCACCCCCAATCTCAGCCCGATTTCGAACAATTACTATAAAAAGATAGCGTATGAAACAATGTCTTAAACTTTCTCACGATCGATTGCGCATCAAATTGTGGGAAATACGATCCGTATGGGGCGTATCGTTGCCCGTAAGGGAGAATACTCCACGGGGTGCACGACTTTTACTGCAACTTTCAATACTCGGGAGTTTTACGTCCCGCCGCGCTGTTCTGCCCTCGATGAGTAATCCGCGCAGTGGCACAATTTTATTGGATTTCTGGACAC
>NW_011967171.1:1030438-1035685 GCF_000949405.1 Vollenhovia emeryi
AAAAATAAATAATAAACTATTAAATTAGCTAATTTTTTCATAGTTTTGGTTACCTGATACCTTTTTTTTGCACCATAGATGCCAAAGTTAAAAGAAATAAAGTCAAAATTAATACTTTTTGGTGTTTTTTTATTGAATATCATCAGTTGAACATTTTAGTAGGTTTAAGTACAAAAACAAAATTCATATTTTCCTTCTAATTCAGGTTTAAGTACAAAAAACAAATTCATATTTTCCTTCTAATTCAGGTTCATTATACATATGCAACGTTCCAAGCCCGAACGATTGGTGTAAGAACAACGTACGTAAGTGCATTGTTAGTTAAATAAACTGAGATTTTTGGACTTGCCCCCCTAAGCAGATTGGTGCAAGAACGAGGCAAGTGCGGACTTACCTCGTTCTTGCACCAATCGGCTTAGGGGGGCAAGTCCAAAAATCTCAGTTTATTTAACTAACAATGCACTTACGTACGTCGTTCTTACACCAATCGATCGGGCTTGGAACGTTGCATATAATGGTGTTAAAACATCATTTTCGCCAAAATGTGGACTTACCTCTTTCTTGCAGCAATGTCTTCAATTGCTTCCGAGCAGCCAGTTGCTCAATATATTGCAGAGTATGCAGATTATCTTTGAATTTTTCTCTAGAACTTATTTTTTGCGCTGTTTTGAGCCGAACATGAGGATAATATCAGGCGAGTGCTGCATTCTTTTTTTCTAAGCAGTTGTGCAGCGCTTTAACGTATCTACCTGTTTTTTTTTCATGAAACTATTACGAAAACCTGTACTTCGAAATATAAAACGACTCATGAATGGAAAAAGGAAATTGATTAAACGGTCGTAGGCGGAGATAAAGTCCATCGCTTTTGGTATTTGCTAATGTTACTTTGTCAAGCCTCGTGGATCTGGTGCTTCAACGACACGCAACATCCTTCCCACACGTCTCGTTTCTGCTTCTCTCATATTCACGCATGCGAACGTGCGACATTTCGTGGCTCTGTTTCGAGCTTTTCTATGAACGGCTAACGGAAGATAAACAGGCTACAGTTTATTGCACTCGTCGCCGGTCAATCGCCTTTGCCTGGGATATCTTGCGGGGTCGTTTTATTTACTCCACGTGCGCCGCGCGCCGCATTCGATATCGCTTGCATCGTACGATGAAACTGAGATTAAATCGGATCGCTGGTATCCGTGATGCAACAACAAACCGTTACCCCGCTTACCTCCGGTTATCGAGACGGTGATGCATCAAGGTATACGAACAAGAGCGGACGATCTATCTTGCCTATCGCGATAGGGCCTACTCTATCGATGTGAAGAAAGATTATCAAAACAGGTCGCAGCGAGTGTTACTGTCGACTGTACGATAAGTAATGGATTATGTTGGATTAATTCATTTTCACAGACGCTTTTCCCCTTTTCCGTCTTTCGGCATCGATCACGCAGTCCAGATTATAAAACGTTTGCAAAGTGAATGATGCGCTCGAGTTTGTACGTGAAAATATTTTTCCGGAAGATTGCGGCAAAAAAATAAATAAAAGCAGAAAACGCGCCGTTGTTTTCTTATGCTATCTCAAACAGCGCCTTCGTCTCCCTTGATTCGATCAGTTGGTGTTAATTTGAGACACGAATAGCTTACCGTGTCCATTCAGACCGTAGTATAAACGACTCACAGATGCACAAACACGACACTGTCTGTCCCTTCGTGGTGCAAGGCCATTTCGGACATCCCTCCCAAGCGAGTCGCCGCAGATTGAAATCACTCTCGCGTGCGATACCTGCTAATTAAAAGCGGACGGTCAACGGTTTTGCATCAAGCGGCGTATCTTTGGAACAATGTGCGCGATTATTACGCTCGATGGGAAAACATTTTCCTCGTACAGAGTACGATTGAGAGGAGCAGACGGACGAGACTGCATCATGTTTACGCAATACTTTTAATTGAACTATCTTCTCTTTTAAGTGATATTTCTCTTTCAACATTCGGCAAGATAATATGATTTAACGTAATATAAGAAAAGCTTCACTTTTTGAATAAATAAAAAGAAACATACCCGAGTACGATAATGGAAAATCGTATCTCGACCAGAGAAGTCAAGTAGAAGCCGAAATATATACATGTATGTATCTCTGGTCGAGATACGATTTTCCATTATCGTACTCGGTCATGTTTCTTTTTATTTATTCAAAAAGTGAAGCTTTTCTTATATTACGTTATACATATACATATGTATATGGTAGATGATACTGTTACGAAGAAAGGATTATAAGCCGCAGCTGCAGGCTAATGTTTATGCGGTTGCTGAGTGCGGCGATCTGAGAAGCGGGGTTCATTTTGAACGTTCTTAAAATGTAAACCGAGTTGCTGGTCTCTCTCTCTCTCTCTCTCTCTCTCTCTCTCTCTCTCTCTCTCTCTCTTTGTAGAAATAAAAATCCCAACGTACGTTCAGCACGTGTTGCTTGTGTTAATAATGCAGCATCGGCCGCAAAGATAAACCGACACCGAGATAAGAGGTGTTACCTTCGAGTAGACATTATTTTACAGACGCTGAAATATCCTCTCTCAAAAGATTAATAATTATTGTATTGATAATTATATTTTTTATAATTGTCGTCTCATTCGATAAAACTCGTTAGTCCGGATAATAGTTAAAAATCCACCTTTAATTGTTAAAACCCGTCTCCCCTACTTTGCCGCCGAGGTTCAAGAGCGAAGCTCGCCGAGGGCCTTTCTTTCAACAAGACAAAATCGGGACGCGTGAAAGGGCTTCCAGTCGTATTCAGGTAGAGACGAGGGAAAGAGGGGAAGACGCAAGAAAGAGAGAATTAACGCGTGAATGGCGTCGCTCACGGGCACGATCTCTTAAGGTCGCACATGTGCGCATTGCGTAGCGCCCTTTCTCCTCACCTCCCTCTCCTGATTATGAATACGGATTAACTTCATTCGCGGCCGTCCTATTCATCGCGTCACGAAAGCGGCGAAACAATAACGCGGACCCCTATCGTGCGTCTTCGTCCCGTCCTCGTCGCGGATATCATCATTTGAGGGGAGGGGCCCTCATTTGATTTATATCGAAAATTCGTCTACCAAATAGGCGGACGGATCCTCGTTCTCACATGCAGCGGGCCGACCGTGAACTTATGACTGATATGAACTTGGCATTCACACGCTATAAAATTGGGGTACGTCGTGGATATGACGTCGTAAACGCAGAGAAGCTTTCAATTAAAACTTTAACTATAAAATAAAGTATATATACATAAAATACTTAAGATTTGTCCTCCGTAGAATGAACAAATAGATTTATCTAAAAATAAAATTATCATATACATATGTAACATTATCATAACACTTATCGAATAAACATTGTTAAATTACTAATCAATTGATTTAATAATAAATTCAAACTTTCGTTAAATTAAAACAGTTTTAATTCTGCACTTTTAACTGTTAAAACAGTTTTAATTCTGCTTGTTATTTACACATTTCTGTGTCGCGCGCTTCTAATTGATCATTATCGACCCAACGGTAAGTCACGTCGATAAATTAAAACTACTACTATGACCCAGCGAATTGCTCCTCGAAGTGTACATCACGATCTATGCAGCTGACATCTATGAACTACTCGGTTATGCCCTTTCTACACCTAGGGATGATCCTACTTGTGGCTCATCCGATACCCCTTCTATACCTAAAGCTAATCCTACTTGCAGCTTATCCGAGGGAGTAGTATAAAGTGTAAAAGGGTACACCAGGGTACACTGTAGTTGTACTTTGGTATGATTGGAAACCAACCACAGTGTACCCTTTTACACTTTATACTACCCTCGGATAAGCTGCAAGTAGGATTAGCTTTAGGTATACATATGTAGAAGGGGTATCGGATGAGCCACAAGTAGGATCATCCGTAGGTGTAGAAAGGGCATTAACTACAGTTGCGGTCGGTAACCCATGTCCTATGGTAAAAAGTTGTCACAACAGCCAAGATCCACCCTGTATAGGAGCCTTATTTACATTTTGTGCTTATACTTGGCGTCTTTTTACCTTTTTCTAAAAAGTTTATTTTTTAAGGTGATTTGTCACTTTGTAGTAAATACATACAGGGTGAATCTTAGCTGCTGCGCGGGCCCTTTTACCATGAGAGATGGATCACCGACTGCAACTTTAGTTCACTGAACGGCACAAGAGGGCAGCTGCTTAGATCTCAGGGATGTTGCAGGCAAGTCGAAAACTTGTTCCACTTATTATACAGACATCACGCGGAGAAAAATAATTTGCTAACACAGTATATCTTATGTAAACTTAAGTAAATTTTGTCTGTTATTTTATGATAAAGTTATTTTCTCTTTTATGGACAACTATATGTTAAGAACCACAGATTAATAGACAGATCGCCAAAGGCGCGGGTGAAAACGAGACCACTACACACTTTGCCCCTTACCGACAGCGTTGCCCCTAGGAGCGAGTCTGTACTAAATATATCCGATTTTATCGACAAATTTGGCCTTTTGGTGCGAGTCCAGACTAAATTTAGGCAATTCTGTCGATAAAAGCGGATATATTTAGTCGGGACTCGCACCAAAAGGCCAAATTTGTCGATAAAATTGGATATATTTAGTACAGACTCGCTCCTATAGGGGCAACGCTGTCGGTAAAGGGGCAAAGTGTGTAGTGGTCTCGTCTTCACCCGGGCGACCCGGGCCTTTGGCGATCTGTCTATTAATCTGTGTTAAGAACACTAATTTTATTGAAAAATTATTGTGCGAAATATTTAGCTAAAGAAATAAAATAATGTCTGTTCTATTAAACGTTCTGCTGTAATGGTGAATAATTTTAATAATGTATGATGAAGAAATTTTCGTATCGTCATCACGTTAATATCAAATATGTATGCAGTATTCAAGTAGCAGCAACAGTTTCGTTGCAATAGCAAAATTTTTTTTTCGTGCGTATTATTGAAAGTCTATAATTATAAAATGTGTGGTGTAAAAATAATAAACAAAAAGTAAACATAAAAATAAAGAATGTTTGTTTACACAGAAAAGAAATAGTTGCAAGAGCTTTGTAATAGTAGTAAAACCTTTTGCTACTATTATAAAAGTAATAGCTCTCGCTGCAAAAAAAGTTAGCTGTTAGTATATGCCCATACGGCACAGAAATATTGCAGCAGCATTGCAGAAATATTTCTTTGCAACATTGCAATATTGCAGAAATGTTGCAAAATATTGCTGCAATACTGCTGCAATC
>NW_011967171.1:1042367-1047761 GCF_000949405.1 Vollenhovia emeryi
GTTTCCGTGAACTGACAGTTTCTAGGTTAGAAAGGTGCAAAAGTGCAGAAACACTCTAGCATCCCCTTAAAAGTTAAGTCTTTTTACGTTAAATGCCGAATTTGCAGAGTGACAATTACTGACTTTCTATTCCGTTTAAGCTGCTGTAATCAGGGACGCGTTTATAATCGCGGATGAAAATTCTCCGGAATGGCAAAGACTGTTTTATGACTCGGCGACAGACTGTGCTACGTATCACCAAATTGGATTACTTTTGTGACAAAGTGTCCTCTGGGTTAATAGTGGAATAAATTGTATGTCACTGTCAGTGCCATGCCGCTTAGATCGTCGGACGCTTCGTCGAGGGACACCCTTAATGCTCTCGCACAATCGGTTGGTTTTCCAAAAGAACATCATTCGCAGCGGTGATCTTATAACCGCAGAATAACTGCTGCAACAGATACATTATACCGTAATATCATCTCGTTTGGCTACATGCGGTGAATTTTAAATCGACGACTGAGAAGGACACGTTTAGATTTTACCGTTCGACTATATCGTTTCTACTTGTTCGCGAGTAAAATGCTCGATGGACATTATCTCATGCTGCGTCCGGTGGAAATACAATTTGAATGCGATAGCGCGGAGCAAGGTGTTTGAGCACTGTCAGATCACGAGACACGGTAGTGTCTCGCGCCAAGTGTAAGCGCATTAGATTCACGTGAATTATCGCAGCTGCGCGATTCAGTAAAAGGAAAAAGAAAAGAGAGACAAAACGTGAACCATCGCACGTTAAAGAGGGTGAAATTAACGCACGCGAGAAGGGGAGAATGGAAATGAATCTGTCACTTTTGACGCGATCGCCCGCGTGAGAATTTAATGCTCACGCTTGTCGCTTGCAAACGCTGCGTGTTAAAACCGGGGTTAAATAGATGAATTCTGGGCTAAATACGCGTCTTCGTAAAGCGGCGCGCGTAATTTGTTTCGCACATCTGCTCCGAAACGGAAGCGCACGCTTTATCGCTTGCCGGTTAATTGTTTATCGCCTGGTGAACACGACACAGAACGTTCGTGCATGTTCCCTTTAACAATTTAGGCGGAATTTATTTGAATAAAATTCTTTCATCTAAATTATCTTTTCAAAGTGGAGGATTTTTCTGCTTTTGTTTCAACGACATTACTGGGAGCACTTTTAGACTATTTCAATTAAAACTTTTAAACTTTTCCAGGTTTCCTCGTATAGTACATATCCTTGAGCTAAGTTAAATAAATATGAATGAAAAGACTGAAACGATGCGATGGTCTTGAAAAGCAATGTGTATCATCTTCTAAAAAAAATTCCCACTATTATATCGCGTACTATTTGCATTGTAAGATAAATCATGTTTAAAAATGGCGATGTTTGCATATATCAATGGTCTTCTCCAACGACGAGACACGTCATAGCGGATAAAAATAATTCTAAAAGAGCACGTTGTAGACTATGCTTTAAAGTCGCGTTGGACCACGAGATACAAAACGAATATTCGCGATAAAACCTGCCCGTAAGTAACGTTTATTAAATATGCGTATGCGATATTTCTGTTGTCAGGAGGATCGTCGTCGTACCGGAAGATACGTCGCGGGTGGAACGGCCCTCGCATTTACGTTGCTCGGGCTGTATCATCTGTTTCTACGGGGTGCATCCACCATAGCGGGTGTGTGCGTACCCGCTATTATAATGGCATCGTACATAATCTGGGTGCTATACGCGGCCCGCAGAGACAGGCGGAAGGTAGTCGCGGGACTCGCATTGTGTCATTGCGCTGCTTTTGCCGTTCTTCGTTCGCGGTGTACGCAGCGAGCGAATTCGCGATATTGCGAGGTCAACACGACGGGCCATAAATTATGAGATGCGTTTTCGATAAATGCCGACCGAGACAGGAACAATCGCGCTTTATTCAAAATTCGATCGATATTGAAAATCTATCGTTAGAATTGATAACCGTTACGCGTGTTTGACGAATTTCCGATTATTCTCGTTACCTTTCACCTTTACATGCTGTCCAACTTTTTTCGTTTATTAGGTTCCCAGGGGAAATTAGGAGGCAGTGGTTCATCGTAGGGGAGAGATGACTTCTACGCAAAACTCGCGAAAGGGTGTTCGTTGATTGCGGATCAACTTTGGAAAATAATGAGATTCTGAATTGATTATCGTGGGGATGTAATCGTGTCTAGAATGAGTTTTAAAGCAGAAGTCGCCTGCTACCAGTGAAAGAATTCGCTCGCTCCATCCGTGTTGCAATACTAAAGCTTCATAATAGCTCACCGGTGTAACGCAATAAAACATTTAAACTATACAATTACTTCACTGTGAAAAGAAAAAGAAATATTGCGTACTACTCGTTTAGAGTCGGTACACGTCGCTTTACCACTATTTAACTTTTTATCGATATATTGCAGCGCTTTCCGCGCATACCCATCGCGCCACTCTGAAACGTTCCTCGTTAAAACTATATTTTGCTATCTCTCTCCCACGTCCTTTCGTGAAATGTAATTAATTTAACGGGTATAAAGTAGCGCGCGGGGTGCAGCGCTATTTGCCACTTTCCATTTGTGAGTTAAGTCTGCTACGTATACTGTAATGGCAGATATTTTCGTGCGACTTACAGCCGCTGAATGCTTACAAAAGTCTGTAACAGGTAGGTCCCTTCTACGAGTACGCGCAGTTGCCATACTTACATCATCCTTCGTTAGCGTGAAAAAAAATCAGGCTAGATACTTTTTGTACAGGCCTCGTAGATCTAATACCGTTTCCCGCCCGAAGCATAGTACAAAATAAATGTTCAAAATGTTAAATGATTTTATAATTTTGTCACAATATATATTTTGCTTACTTGTGGTTGTATTTGTTGTATATACTTCTTAAAACATGGCGTACAGCAACGTTTTGAACATAGAAATACCACCGATACCAACAATGGAGTTAAAATTTCTCAATATAATAAAATTCTCTAAATAGGGACTGGTTTTATAATTTCGTCACGGAGTGTATATACCGCGTGAAATGTTTCCTCGTAAGATTCCACAAACAATCATACGTTCTGAGCAACCGAACGAAAACAAACTTGTATAGTTAGCCCTTATCTTTCTGCGACGACGACCAAATATAATTTCCAGTCTGATAGACCGGAATGGCGTCAGATACGCGTGTGTTATTTCGTTTTCGGACATCATTAGCTGATACTCTAATATATCGATACGTAACGCGAGAAGGTCAATCCGTTGAGAGGAGGAGCAAAAGCGAGTGACATGAATAGGATCGTCGATCCTATTATGACGTCAATCAAACCCGAAATCGCTGGTAATCTGACAGAAATAGAACGTTCGTTCATCGACGTGATCTATTTGCGATCCGTCAAACAACTTTTCTCGCGCTCTTTCAATCTCGTCCGTTCAATGCTACCGCGCCGCGCCGGTACAGCCGTTGATGGCGCATAATGACGTGGCCAATTAAATTGGCGCGAAACCAGTTCAGCATCAGGCTGTCTCGAGATCGAATTACATTGCGCCGTATTCGATCGCTTCCTGTCGATGCAATTCGCGATGCGATTGCCACAAATGGGCGCGACGCAACTGACAATGAGACAGGTATCGCAAAGCTGGGAGTACATTTGTCGATATCCCTCGGCGCGGTTGATGATTCTGTCCTCCCTCACGCCGAGAAAGACCGCTGTCCCTCGAGAGCGTAAACTCGAAAACGCGAAATCATTCGCGAAATTAAGGAAATGGCACATAAAATAACGTAAGATGTTTTAAATGACGCGGCGACATCGATGGACATCGAAAATAGAATCCTAGATAATAAGAGACGCGCCAACTTGTTCCTACTTGCTGATTGGTCGGTCACAGTCGCCATGTTGATCCTACAGTTTCGCGCATAGAGATAAAACTTATAATTGTGATCGAATAAAACGGTACATTATTTTTGTAACCACGGTAAGTAGAAAAACATAAATGCATGAGACTTCACTGGGCACCTTATTTATACCCAACAGCACACAAATATGTAATTCTCATTATAACTCGTTTCTTTGTTCAATTTCTATTTTAGATGACGAAGTACTGTGTAGGTAGTGGCTGCAAAGTAAAAGAAAAGCAAGATTTTAAGTTGTTTTGATTCCCGATCGAATTCCCGAAAGATTTTAGGAAATATTGTACTTAAATAACTTATGTGTTATAAATATAATCCTCTTAAACAAATTTTACGTTTTTGTAAATGTGTGGTGCTCTAATACTCTTTAAAGAGCGGAGTACTATCTGGGATCAAAATGGCGGCGATGGCAGAGTGGGGGTAGAGTTGGCGCTTCATCTCTTATTATACATATTATAGTACTTTAATCGAAAGTAGCGAAAACTTTAAATTTAGAATTGCAACGCATTTCCTGACCTGTTGAAATCAATATCACCTGTTTAAGAGTAGAATATCTGGTTAGCGTGTATGCCTTATTCGGCTCTTTGTATTGGGGCGCACGATAACCGCATATAAATGCAACGTGCGCAATCGACGCGCACCTGGGCTTGCCCAATGCATTATGCAGGCTTTGCCAATCATGCGTGGTAAATGTTGCATTGTCTCTATTTTGATATACACGTACATAATTACTACGCCGCATGATGCTCGTGACAAGCAGTATACGGTAAACGCGCGTTTGTACTATCCCGTTACCGTCCGTATAACGTTAACCCGTGAATTTTCCGTGTCAGCCACAGGCGCAATAACTTTCCACGCGGTTTGAGTCCCGTAATTTGCGATAAACGAAAGAATTATCCGAGCTGACACATCCGTGAAGAGCAAATCACGGCAAGTCTGTTTGTCAGCCTCAACACGTTATTTAAAACCTAACATGCGCGAGTTATTTAAAAAGAAAAAAAAGTAAAACGACCTTTTCGAAAACTGCACGCGCGATATATGTATACGTGGAAATTGAGACGAGTTTATTTTGACGTCGGTTCTATTTTCGCATAAATTGTCGATTATTGAGTGCGTTAAAACAATTTGCGCGTCGAATGTTGCAAGCAGATGCTTACACGGTTACTGCGTATGCACACGATTGTTAAATAGACCCAGAACTAGGACAGAATCAAAGGAGCGAATGCAATTACATCGTGCGTTCTGCGTGTTTACATGATCTCGTTTGTCATTAATTTGTTGATTGCTTTGCGGCATTAACGCACCTCGAACTGCTTTTGTCTATCGCTATAATTAGAAGCATTTTTTATAAAAAAATAATTAATATTATTTCATGCAATTATAACCTACGAGTCAAACACCTAAACATTAGCGAGATATCACTAAGAGAAAAAATAATTTTGTTACTATTATTAATGTCAAAAGAACAAATTTATTGCATTAATTTATTTATATCCCTATCT
>NW_011967171.1:1047975-1050116 GCF_000949405.1 Vollenhovia emeryi
TATTGTTTAAATATCAGATGTTATTAAGGTGATCTGGAGTCTCTCTGTTTTACCGACATTTTTTATATAAGGATATCTTTTAATTGGCTTTACAGAATTACAAATTCTTGTACACGATTAAAGTTCGCACAAAAATGAAAGTCAGCCTACTCGACTTTATATAAAAAGCGAAAAAAAACTAAATATTCCATTAATTTTTGGCATGTAGAGCTGTCACATGACGATAATATTTGCTTAATACAAAAGTTCTATAGTTTATATCTGCAAAATGAGACCGGAGTGACCTAGAGACCACATGCAAGAACAATATTGTGTAATTGGAACTAAGATTAAAAGTCTAGAAAAAAGATAGGTTTAAATAAAAGTTTATAAATGCAAATACAGCTGTGTGTGTGTAGAATGATAAGTAGAGCAGTATTGCGTGTAGTAATAGATGCCGGATCGAATAGATGCCAATACACATGCCAATACAAGAATTTACAATTCTGTAAAGCCAATTAAAAGATATCTTATTTATATAAAAAATGTCGGATTAAACTTTGACATTATCTATGCACTCACATTGAGGAAAATATCAAGTAATATTAATCAAAATTGTTCAGCATTATTTATTTGAAATTGCTTCTCTTTTTCTCGGAGCTTTTGTTCATATAAAAATCGCAAAGCGATGTTATTTTAAGCTCAGAATCAAATTGTCACATTTAGCGCCACGCGCAAATACGAATACGATCCCAAGAGAGTACAAGTATTTTATAAAGATAGAAAGGGCAGTTTGTAGAGCCTGCGCTGTGCATGCCGACTATGCAATAACCGGAAGCCAAAAGGGATAAGTATCCTTTTGCACGAAATTCGAGAGAAGCTCCGGGTGATATACACGGTGGAAATAGTGCCTTTGAACGGTATTTTTAATTTTCGCGGGAATAGCGTACCGGACTGTGTGTGACAGCGTGGGCAATTAAATTGGCTCGGAACCAAAGCTGCGTCACATGGATTGATCCAATTATGCCGGATGTCCGTCTCGATGTCGACGCTTGCTCACCGCTTGCACGAATTACAGATTGCGCACTTCGCATGCATGTCAGCGCGAACGTTTTGCGGTCTTTTGTAATATAGCTATGATATACATGTATACATATATATAAAATTTATTATCGATTTCAGGCGCTGAGGTATGCCACGGCGCTGCAGCTTACTGAGGTCATTAGTGTGCCTTCCAAATCCACGTGCGACGCAAAGATTTGCAAAGATGCTAAGAGCAACGATGCCTTTGGTAGGAACCTGTCGAATCTCTACACCTTGCGGGGCACCCAAGAAAATCTAGCTTTTTCCGATAAAGACGAAGTGTGAAAAACCAAGATTCGATAAAGAAACGTCGCGAGTGTAATTATCGCCAGTGAATGCTCAAAGACGTTGTATTGTTAATTAATTAATTGTTAACTAATGTCGTCTACTTTTTAAGAATTTATTCTTAAAAATTTCACGTAAGACACGTTTGACATATATAATACTGTATGTATAGGTTGAAAGTTTTTTATAGGTAATGTAGTCTTATAAAAGTAGAAGCTCGTTTTATTACTTGCAATTTTAATTTATTCAATATGCAATTTTAATTCTACTCTAAAATTGAAAGTATAGTCTTTGAATTGTGAGATTTTGTAATCTCGTAAATTAAATATGAGTTCGCGATAAAGAAAAATATTTTAAATGTAGCAATAAAAGTATGTTATATTTCTTAGGTCAATGATAAAAATAAATTAAAAGTTATAAAACATTTAATTTTTTAAAATCTTATAATCGGTTATTTATCTAATAAAAGTTTAATTTTTAACGTATTTAATGCAGTGTTAATATGTAATTTCCAGGAAAAGATATTTCCGAACACTTTGTAAATTACACTTTAGATTTGCACATATTTAAAATAATTTTTTTAAATTTAAAAGTAAAACTAAATATCGTTATTAAAAATTGGCGTTCTCGGTTCTTTTTTAATTAAATATCATCGTGTTCTAGTTATTTTATTTAATTTCTTGCTTACCTTTCACTAATTATGTACTATTTCCAGCTCTTCTCATTTCTTTTAGCCGAAATTGCAGTCATTGCGTTATGTCGCATTAGTAATGTAAACATTTATCATCTTTATA
>NW_011967172.1:0-17577 GCF_000949405.1 Vollenhovia emeryi
CGAACGTTTCGAGCCCTTTTTTTGGGTCATCTTCAGCGTTGAACTACTTGTTACTTTTTAAAATATTCGTATTAAATGTATATGTATATAAAGTCATTTCTGTTAAAAAGTGTCCGTGGTTTTTACATTTGTAAAGCAGCGCTTGGCGGTTGTCTAGATCATCTTTGACTGTTGTCATGTCGTGACGCACCAGTAACGAGTCTTGTTGGTTGTGAGCTCTATTAATTATGAATTACTTGTGTGATTAAATTCTGTTCCGAATTATTGTATTTGTGTAACTAGTTACCTGTGGTCAGTGGTAGTAATGGACTTTTTGATCCAGTAACGGTACGCAGTGTGTTTTCTCGGACTGGTGTTAATGTCTTAACGATCGAAACCACAATGACAAATCGTCATTGCCAAGCTGAAACTCTAACTTGGTTCCGTTATTGCCCGTCATTGTGTGAATAGTGTTATTTCCTTGCCTATTATCTCGTCTTCAACGTCCTTCTTGTTATGTTCTGCGGCTCGCCTGATGTTTACTTCCTCTATGTGAGCGCGTAGGACTCTACGTAATTCGTCGATGTTAGCATTGGCCTCAAATTTAATTTCTAATTTTTGCAGTATTTGAGTTAATTGCGCTTTTTTCAATTCTTGGATCCACGACGTTTTCGTCTAGTCAATTATGTCTTTACTTGATCCCGATATTCAAACGAAATCTTTTCATTAATTACCGTTTGCTCTACTCGTTTTCTTAATTTTCCGTCTACTCCCTACTTCCGTCTACTCTGTCGCTGACTCCGCTGATAATTAATCGTCGAGTCTTCTTACCGAACCTGTCCTTGTATTACTCCCGCGAATTCCGAGAATTCCTCTTCCCGCGTGCCTCGTATACTGTGGTTCACGAATGCTACGTTAGAAACGTTAATTTTCCACAAAATATGCACTTGGGTTCGACAAACACTGTCCTCGTCGCCAATTGTTACGTGCTGTGTCGCACAGTAACGTACTCTCCCGTTGGGAGCCCGGATATATTACAGGAGTATTTATTCCTTTTAATAACAAAGATAATGTCATATGTCCGTCTAACTTTCTTATGTCATGCGTATTGTTTACAATGTAATATGGCGGTTCAACTGAAATTATATAAATTTTATTAAATGGAAATTAAATAAAATATCAAAAATATGAAAGTAATTATATATATGTAATATACAATATATATATGTGTGTGTATGTGTGTGTGCGCGTGTGCGTGCGTGCATGCGTGCGTGCGTATGTGTCATATATATATATATATATATATATATGAAATATATGCCTGCATATATTCTAATATATCTATTTTATATATTAGATTATGTATTAAAAATATATTTTGCATATATTATGTAAATATATAGAATTTTCTTATATTTCTTCTATATAATAGGCGGCAAATAATGATTTAATTAGTTATATCCATTCTTATATTTTATACATACATTTATATATATTAACGTATAAGTATTGATATATTATAAAATATATTTTGGGATATATACTTTTTCATGGGGGTAGACTAAATGTCGACTTAAAAAGTTGACTTCAAGGTGACTAAAAAATGTCGACTATCAGCCGGCAAACAGTCATTTGTGCTATGTGGGAAGATGAGAGGTTCCCCACTATTCTCATCCGGGAAAAGACGGCTCGGAAGACAGCCGCGAGCGGAGAAGATAGATCGTGCAGCCGGTCGCCGCACACGCGCCTGAAGGTTCACTTTGCCTTCTCGAGGAAGAATCGCGAACCGATTTCACGAGGAACGCGACGCGCTCTGGTCCAAGGGGGAGCGGGAACGATGCGTCCTCCACCGGGATTCGTGCAGTGGACGTCGTCCCTAGTCCTATTGTTCGCGCTCACGGTCCGCGTGACTTCGACGAAGCAGCCGAATATTGTCTTTATTCTGGCGGACGATTTGGCAAGTTGTCTTTCAAGGTTTGCGATAAGTTACACCTGGTCCAAAAGACCGGACGCTTCGAAAATAATGGGTTGTTAGTATGAAGACACAACGTATGAAGACTCTGTCAGGCGAGACAACTTCTGTCTAATCCTCATTTATGTGCCGACTGGAAAGGCGTAAAGAAAGGCGAGAGATGTTAAACGCCTACAATAGGTAAAGACTAAATAGAGAAATCTTAGGGCCTGAGCAGAATGGCTGTCTCGTACTCTTAAGACGTAAGACAGTTATTGTGCGTTAAATATCTAGACAAATCGCAACAAGGGAAACTGTTAACTTAAGGACATAAATGATATCTCAAGTTAACGTTTAGATTTAGTCTCATTTTCATCAGGGATGGAATGACGTCGGCTTTCACGGTTCCGGTCAGATCCCAACGCCGAATATCGACGCACTGGCGTACTCCGGGCTGCTCCTCGATAGATATTATGTCACTTCGATTTGCACACCGTCCAGAAGCGCTCTGATGACCGGCAAATATCCTATTCACACTGGAATGCAGCACGGCGTAAGTGACGCTTTCGCAACATGTCTTGCGTCGTTATTTATCAAGAGTGTAAAACACGTAATATTGAAAACGGATAAGATAATCGAGCACAAATAAGAACAATAGGCAGTGAGCTCTACAATACGATCGAACTTACTCGCTTTGAACCTAAATTTATCCCTTTCTTTCAATCTTACGAAATAAATTTGCTTATTAAAATCACGATAGTTCGCTGGTATTGTCAGTTTCTTTTAACCGCGGCTGCACCTGTCAGTGAATAAACGCGATTGAGAGCTATCAGTTGGCGGAAACGTTAATTGTTGTTCTGTTTGCAACACGGAGCACAAAAGGAAATATTGTGTGCTTGCACTTTTGCCTCGTTGACCTGGATAGTTCAATTGGAAATTATCACATCGAGAGATTACTACTTTATTTGCATACACGTTTTCAACGCTATACGCGCGTATCCACATACAAAGCCGATAAAGGACCGCACGGACGGTCAGCTCAAAGCATCCCTTTCATTATCGTGCAAATTAACGACGCCGGCTGAATAATACTCCGTTACAACTTTCTAATTTGTACTTTAAGATAATTTCGGCAAAGATTAGAGCTTCTTTAACTCCATAAAAATGTGGTGAACATTTGAGAGACGATCATTTTAGATAACGCGTCCCCTGCCACCCACGAATATTAATGCGACTGACAAGATTCTAATTGAGTTGCCCGTGAAGCGGCACATTATTGTGAACACAGGAATTTCTAGTACAACGCGCGGACTTGTTGAATAATTCAGGTTCTCAAAGGTGCGGAGCCGAGAGGATTGCCACTCCACGAGAAACTCTTGCCGGAACATTTGCGCGAGCTTGGATACAGCACGCACATCGTCGGCAAATGGCACCTAGGATTTTACAAGAAGGAGTACACCCCGACTTACAGGGGATTCGACACCCACACCGGCTTCTGGACGGGTCATCACGATTATTTCGATCACACGGCCGTTGAAAACGTGAGCGATTACACGAGTAAACAGGGTCTTTGTTATTTGAATGCGATAACGCGATAAAAATGCAGCCTTATTGGGGCTTGGACATGAGACGGGGCATGGAATCGGCATGGGATCTGCACTGCCAATATTCCACGGACATTTTCACGAAGGAGGCGGTGAGATTGATCGACGAGCACAATTCCAGTCGACCGATGTTCCTATATCTGGCCCACGCAGCCGTGCACTCCGGTAATCCTTATAATCCGCTTCCGGCGCCGGATGAGGAGGTCGCTAAGTTCAATAATATCTTCGATTACAATCGAAGGCGTTTTGCAGGTAACCAACGAGTGACTCGAACGCAGATAGAAATGTAATATAAAATAGATCTTCGCTTAGAGAAAAAATATCATTATATTAAGTATAGATTCTTAAGGAATGGGACTGAAATATATTATATACTAATAGCCGAAGCGGACTGATAATCTTGGAATACTGCTAGGTATGCTGAGTAAGCTAGATCAATCGGTAGGCCAAGTAGTTGAAGCTCTGCGGAAGAAAGACATGCTGCGAGATAGTATAATCATCTTCTCGACAGACAACGGTGGGCCTGCTGCTGGATTTAATTTGAATGCAGCGTCTAATTGGCCACTGAGAGGGGTCAAAAATACTCTTTGGGAAGGTGACTGTATTCGACTATTGATCAACTAAATTAGACGGTTGTGCAAACTTTTTTTAATTACAATTAAGACGTCTCGATTAACGAGCATCTGCTCGGCAAGAAAATATCTTTCGAAGTTTTCTCAATCATATGCTTTTTGTATTCGTAATTGGTGCATCTGTATTTTTAAGAATCCGAATTAATTAAGACTTTATTGGACGAATTAACTATGTTATGGAGGTTTAATTTAAAAATCACGACTTTAGAAGCTGCCTTTAATTTGCGACGTCCGTTAACGAACAATCTTTTCAATTATATTATCGCAGGCGGCATCAGAGGTACAGGATTAATATGGTCACCCAAACTGGTGCGACCTGGCCGAGTAAGCAGGCAGATGTTACATATTACTGATTGGCTACCGACGCTGATAGCGGCCGCCGGCGGTGATCCGGCAAACTTAACTATCGACGGCATGAACATGTGGTATGCGCTCAGCGAAGATACCGAATCACCGCGCACGAGCATTCTCCACAACATTGATGATATTTATGGCGTATCTGCCATTACGGTCGGCGACTGGAAGCTCATCCAGGGTACGACCCGTTCTACGATACGTCATACGTCGGGGCGTAGCAAAGAAATTGAAGAGAAATTTTGCCATTGGACCATCGACTACGTTCCGACATCCGACAGCGACATACGACGTATTGTAGAACAGGCCTAAGAAAGTTTCTAGCCACCAAAAGTATATTCTGTTCCGCAACGAGCTATTGTAGGTTTGGAAACCGCGGGGAGTGTATCTCTTGTCTTTCCCCTTCTCATTCTTGATGTTTATTTAAGACAGAACACGATATACCTGTGGAAGAATATGAGAAATGTATGTATATGATAAATAGTCAATTCGGTTTTCCGTCTAGGATCTACTTATAAAGGAACGTGGGACGGATGGTACGGTCCATCCGGTAGGGAGTGGGTCTACGACGTGGACGGCGTGATCGACAGCACGGCGGCACATGCCATCGCCAGTGTGGGATTGGGTGTCACTACGGAAGCTGTTCGGATGCTGCGGGAAAACGCGATGATCAAGTGCCCGCCGCGGAATGATAGTCTACGCAGCTGCAAGCCGTTGGAAGAAGCGTGCCTCTTCAACATCTATCAGGATCCTTGTGAAGATAACAATCTTGCTAAACAGTGAGTGGAATACGACTTCGATGGAATTCCGTCGCGAAATTTTGTTCTATTTTAACTTGCGTTCGAACGCTCGTGATTACATTGCCCTGCCTTTTTGTTCGCGTCAAAAGGTTTCCAACGATCGTCAGGAAACTGCAGGACGAACTGAAGAAGTTCAACAACAGTGCAATTCCACCTGCAAATCTTCCGTGGGACCTTAGGGGCGTTCCGAGTCTGTGGGATCATACTTGGAACAACTTCGGAGATTACATTAATGTCATGACGAACGCTGCAACCTGTGTTATGTATGAATACTTTAGTATCTTTTTATTTCTTTTTTTTTACTTCTTTTTCCGTTGAACGAAACTGTGTGCTTTGTGGAACACACTCACCTCTCTAGCAGTCTTTTGTAACTCTCTCTCTGCAATAAAACGTAACCGTCAAGTTATACTAAAGAATCCCCGTGGTATTCTTTGGTCTACATCTTACCTTCCGAATCCTAATTACAAAATAATATCCACGTATATAAAAACCTGATCGAATACCGTAATCTCAAGGATATTGTCTTCGTTTCCCTGCAGAGTGATATATAATACGTATAAGGATTACGCCAGAAACTTTGCTGCTCATGTTAGTCCATATTTGTTATGTTACGAAGAAATCTATACAACTATAAAGATATTTAGTCTTTGTTTCTTTACCTTCATCTGTATGCGTCGTCATAAAAAAAAATGCATGTCATCGAAAAGTATAAAAATATCCAGCAACGTTAAATTAGAGACCTTAATTTATTTGTAATGCGATTTGACCCTATATATTTTATTGCTCAATTTTTAATATAATTTTAGAAAAAACATGCAAGTATATATATATATATATAAAGAATTTTATTACGGAATACAAATAAGTCGTAATAAAAAATAAAAATGGTGACACTTATTTCTCATTTTTTCAATGCATATTGAACAATGACAATACTTCTCAATGTCGGGATAAGATTTTCTGCCAGTATCATTGTACTATCTTCCTATATGCATTATTTCCCATAACATGCTTTATACCTAGTACCATTAGATTCTTCTATCTACGATAAATAATACATCTCCATCACCTTGGCGCATCTGAAATGCAAAAGTGCTTTATAGTATGCTAATGTCTACGCGTATTATTTCCCAGTGAGAAATGATTCGTTGAAACGATGTCATTTCTCGCTAGGTCTTACTTGTAAAGAACAGTTAGGTATTATGCAAGTTGTTCAGTATCATGGATCGCAAACGTGTCACTTGGTTTTAATTTGATATCGATAATTATTGCTGCCAATGAACAAGAGAGAAATAAATTAGAAACTCGATTTCGATCCCTGTTACTGAGTACTTCGAGAACTTGTCCCCCCCCCCCCGCCATTGTTTTACCCGCAACGAGAGGGAACCCATTCGAGTCCACTCGAGCATATTTCCTCCTCCTTGTTGCAAGTGCACTTGCACAATTTTTCATTCCAGATCATCTGGCGCGCTTTATCGCACTCTCTTGTATTCTTGCATTCGCACGCGCAGTTGTCTTCCGAATATATCTGGTGGACATTGCAGTCACTTTCCTTCACGCTGCATTGGCATCTAAAAAATAGCATACTCTTCAACAACGAATAAAAAGCTGTCAAAAATTAAATATTAGTTTCAATAATTTTATGCTTTATGCGGTAATAATTTTTCTAATTATAAATGCTTTTCTTCTTCTAATCTCTTTCGCAGCCCATAGAATTCTGTAATAATCTAATTACAGAAAAAATACAAATCTACTTTAATTTATTAAATTTTTGAAATAGAAATCTCTTATACATTATATTTATATACTAATCTGTGTTTCTAAATAAAATTAAAGTTCGAATCTGGGAATTACGGAATATTTTAAAAACAAACGATTGAAATATAAATTTTTAACTCACAGATAAATTTAATATCGCTAGTAGTTAAAAACCAATGATATCTAATTTTAACGACCTAGACTGGCCAATGTTTTTATTTAAAAAAATCATAAATTTTTATACGCGTTATACGATTATTATATCTATTATTATATTATATCACGTCCTTTTATCGATTATGAAATAATAAGCGTTTGACTGAAAGAGCGCGCGGTCAGAACGGAAGACTGTCTTACTTGCACTTGGTATGCTCTTCGAGCAACACGTGATAACACCCGCTCGAGTCATAGCCATCCATTCTCACGGCGATTTTTTTGGTATCTTTACGGACTGGCATGCACGACTTATTCCTCGGACAGAAGCCGCTGCATCTCTTCACCGAGGCGTAATTCGGGTAAAAGGTGTAACCCGGTTGCGGTATTAATTTGATCATAGTGTGCCTTGGCACGCACATTACCTCTTTCATCTGATGATTCAATTGCATACGTCTCCCTGCACATTCTAAAAGTACAAATAAAATATTTGCAAGAATTTATTTTGAAAGAATCTCAGCCATATCTGCATCCGATTATATGGAAAATTAACAATGAGATAACACCGCTCTTGTATGTGCTTCGATCATATCGCGCTACTTCAGTAAGCGGGTCAATGACGGTCAATCTATCCACGATAACGAGTGAGTTCTAAGAATTTGGTTAAAGATAAGCATAGCGATATTTCTATATATTAATTATTAATATATGAGGATTGCGTTACTTTATTTCAATTTTTATTTATATTTTATACACACTTTGCAAAGTATCTAGTAGATACAATAAAAAATTTTAGTTCTTGTGAAAAAACAATTAAGAGACATAAAATAGATTTGTATTACAAGATTGTAATAATTAGAACTTATAAATTATAAAATTTAGAGGAGATTGAAGATAGGCAAGATTTATCGCATCAAACTTGACCAGTTATAAATAGTTATAATAACGATTGTGTGAAATCGCGTAATATGAATAAGATAGATGTGTATTTTACACGCTTTGTTTACGATAAACAAATTTTCTCACAAAATGTAGCACAATGTATATTCTATAATTCCTAAAAATACAATTTCTAAAAGTATTGGTCATCCCAAAACTGTCAGTAAAAAAAAACGTAATTGCCATTGGTGGAAATAAATGTCAGAAATTTCTGTATAAAAATAAATTAGTAATAAGAGACATTAAAAAGAAATCTTCAAATTACCTATCGCCACTCCCTCGTGTGGACGTAATTCATCATCATACAGCATACCATTGGTGATGCAAACACATATAGTCATTAAAGCACACACTGTTGCAAGAAATTTCATGATTACCGTACGACACGTAGAACGTAAGTAGACTAGAATTGCTCGCAATGCTGCGTGTCGTTAGATAATGAGCATAAAATGAAATTTCTTCCTCGTTTATTTATAGCGGCCGGAAGATGCAGCGGTGACGTGCGGTTTTAAATCTCGGCCGCACACCGTCCACTTTGCGAGACATAGAAGGAAATTGCTGCGCGAATATTTCACGCCTGACGTGGATCTTTCCGCGAATGCGATGATAATACCTCATTTCTTACTGATTGCACGGCAATCTGAAATATGAATGCGTTTAGTGGGAACCAAGTTACATTTAGTTTGTCTTGTTATCAAATTCGACATCAATGTTGCGCGAGATTGAACAACACGAAGCTGAAAATACAACTTTTATATCCGCATGATAAAACGTATCTCTTGATTTTTCTCTTCTTGCTTCCTGCCAGACTATTTATATGTAAAAATGCAAAGATAACGTGTTCTAAAATTATCACGAAGTAAAACGTGAATGATTAATCAAAAGGAAATCGCGGAATGTCATTCTGTACTGCAAAGCGGTGAGATTCGGAGGATTTGTAAATAATATTTGATTTATTATTTAAACTATACATCATTATATTCCTTGGGCCACAATTCTTGATATACGTATAAAGTAAAAAAAAAGGTAAATGTTGAAATTAGAAGTGGAATGCACTATACTGTCAGCTAGAACGTTAAGATAGGTCCTTCCCGGTGATCCAGAATATCTGCAACAGAGATTATCACGGCTGAAGGAAAAATGAAAGGTGTCTCTGTCAGATTTGGATCGCCTGTATAAGAAATTTATTCCCCAGATTGTATCAACGTATTCTATTAATACAATTGAAAAACATTTTATATAATAGCCCAAAAGTGTTTCGATATTAAAAATGAAGATATTCGTACAATTTCATTTCCTCTTCATTCTAATTTTTAATATAAATTATCAATAATACAATTTGGTTTACCTTTGGCTATGCTCCACCACGGTAACGTAATGTACGTCAAAAAGGCGTTCAAAGGTACGGACTGCGCTCGCTTTGTCTCTTTCCAGAAATGGAAGGTTTGGGTAAACCCTCGCATCGTCCAGAGCGGATTGTACGCCCCGTCGTCCAACTCTGAAAGAAAAGAAATATTATTAATTACAATCCCCGAATGCTTGCAGCGTATCTGATGTCCTGCAACGATTCGATCGACAGGATGGTCGTATGCGTACAGGATAGACACTCAATCGAGCAATGAAACACAGAGTAAGAGAGTAAGTAAGCTTAAAGTCGTGGGATTAAATGCAACTTTGGTTAGATTGTTACGGGCCACAGTGAAGATGAACGAGTTCAAGTGACATAATGTATGTACAGATTATAAAAAAAAAATTATAGATGCGTAAGAGCAAAGTAAGGAATATCAGGATGCATCGATTTTTGCTTTTACTCTGAAAAACATATGACAAACTTCATCCAGTTTCTTAACGTGTTACGCATATGGAAATTGCGTTATGCAAATTACACACAGAGACAGGTCCGCATTCGCTGAAAATGAATCAGTTTCGCTTTAAGTGGAGTTAGCGCCTTAGACGTTCCCCCTTTTTTTCCCACGAATTCTCGCAGAGAGCGTGTATCGAAAGGTAGAATCAATGTTACGTTCACGAGACGAGCTAACCAACCAACTACCTACTTTTGGATGACCGTGCTTATAATCGGTGGTGAAATTCGTGATTCAAAATCATTCCGCGTATCCGACTGAAAGCCACTTTCCAGACAGACCGTCCCGCAAAAACCACCACCATCACTACCACTCTCTCCGTTGCATCCCGTTGCCATTTCACCATCCCATTAAACACAGTCATTGATGACACAGTCAAACAAATGCTTTGGGTTCAGACAGCGCACGTCTACTGTTACGCACAACGATTCAATATAGCAGAAATGATAATTAGTGGGTCGGTTTCGTCGAGGGCGAAGGGGGGAGGGGGGGGGGGACAGAGAGGGGTATCTCTTTAAGGGGGAGGGCGCAGGAAGGGTAGGAAAAATTTACCCTGTGAGCCGGGGCGGCGCGGGAGCTCGCACCAGTAGTAGATAGCGGTGCCGTCCGGCGTGACTCGATGTGGGGGCAGGGGGTTACCCGCAAAGCTGCCCGAGAGCGCCCTTCGACGTCGTCTTCGAGGCAACGTGGCGCTCTGCCGACGTAGCGACGTAGCGACCTCGCCGTTGACGCGCGTCACGTGGTGGGCGTTCGCGTTTTTGTCTCTGATCTCGTCGTTCTTGTTCTTGTTCTGCCCGTAGGCGTAGTCTTCGTGATCGGAACCGGCGCTACGCAGACGACGACGGCCGTCGCACCGTCTCACCCTGAGCAGCTCGTCGTCGCTGAGCCGCCGGCGCTCCTCGTCGTCGTTCTCTAGACCGTTATGATGATTCGACAGGTGCCCGGCGCTGTACGGACGTCGCTTCCGGTTATTGTCCTCCGTAGCGGTCGCCACGTCGTAGCCCAGCGGCAGTTCCTCCTTGCCGTGCACCAATATCGCGCCCGAGTCTAACTTCTGCCTGACGTTGTCGTCCGTCAGGCACCGGCCGGCCGGCACTAAGATCTCGCTGCCCACCTCTATGTGTTGGTGCTGGTGGTTCTGCTGATGATTGTTCTGCTGGTGATTGTGGAAACCTGCCGCGAGAACCACGTCGTCATTTAGACGGCGATTGCACCCGTGTCGCAACTACAAACGATCGTGCCCCCGGTCTCTTTTCGCGCTTTGTCCTCCGTGCGTTTATCTAAATTACTTTTTGTTTTCGTTCACGGTGCGAATTGAACATTTTTGATCGAGGCTTTGGCCTCGTATACTCCAACAAGATGAATATAGAATTTAGAAGAGCCTTTTCGTTCCTCGTTTATGACAACAGCGTACATTCTTGTCGAAGCTTATCTCGAGAAGCATGAAACACGATGGCACTCGGTAAATTCGGGAAGGAGCTAATGAACACAGAGTTTCTACTAGTCACACAAGAAGCGAGAGCGTCGGTTAGAGCAGAGACAGGAGAGACTGATCGGACTGATCGTTTTCAGCGCGAACGAGCACACTCACCGTGTGTCTCGCGATAGATCGTCTCCTTGCATATCGGCGAGTTCTCATTCGTTCCGGGTAGTTCCCGGGTATTACGTTGTCGTTGCTTGTGGACGGGGTGTTGTTGTTGTTGCCGAGCCGACGGCGATCTTCGTCGGCGGAACGAGCTAGGACTCCTGCGGTTTCCCGGTGAGCCCCGGCCGCCCCAGCTGCTATCCTGTACATCGGCTACAAAGGAAAGAGCCGGCATGGCACGTGCCAGTGATTAGAGACAAGAAACTCGTTCGTTTGTTCGTTCATTTAGTTTTCTGTCATCTTTTCGCAATCAGACGCGACAACATTTGAACCGGAAGTTAGAGTGTAATAATAGTTGTAGTGGTGGTGGTGATGGTGGTGGTTGTTGGTGGTGGTTGGTGGTGTCGGTACAATTCAGTTCAAAATCTGTTCTTTTCTCTTGTATTTCTATATCTCTCTCTCGCTATTTCGTCTACTCTTAACACTGTGCTAGTGCTACACTACTTTTGCCCGAAGGAACGCAAACTCTCAGCACCGTCCGATCTAGAGAGACAGTGCTCGAGAAACGAGATACCGTCTCGAAGATTTTCTTACTACGGTGCGTTAAGTCGAGCCGTTTAACTGGAGTAAAGAGATAAGTGTTGAGGACTGTCGCATTGGAGTGTGTAGAAAAATCTTTTCCAACGTGTACATGCGCTAGCTTCTATCTATCGCTCTAATGCAATTACGAATCGCATCTTTGAAAGTATTTAGATCGGCCTCAGGTCTATATAGAATCTGCCAGCATTGAGAACAAGTGTGTTGCCGAGAGGTGGAGGCGTCTGTATGCCTGATAACATCAAGACAATTGTGCATTACACAGACACAACACAGGAGCATGCACAGACCGAGAGTGGATGCGAACGAAATACATTGAGAAGAGAAAGATACTAAATGCCGTGTCCATATCCCATGTATTTAACGCTACGTTGTACCACGAACTCGACGCTGTATTTAACGCTAAATACAGGATATGAATGCCGGGTCTAAGAGTGTAAAATGAAAACTCTAGTAAGAGTAGCAAAGTCCGTCCTCGATCTCGCCCGTATCGCCGTCGCTGATAATTACCATCTCGAACGTCACCGGCCTCGATCTCGTTGAGGCCGTTCGCCATGGAGTCGAGACCCTCGTTCTCCGATCGCGCCTTAGTAGCCGCCGTGTCCGGTTTCGTTCTCCAGCCGCCGCGCACGAAGTTGTTGAGATTCGCGCTGGGATCGGACAGCCTTCGTTGATGGCGATACATGAAGAGCTCCTCGGCGTCGTCCCAGTCGGCGTCCCACAGGTCGGTCGCGCAATAACCCGGCTCCGACGTCGGCGTCTCCGCCCCGGAACCCTTCGGCTTCGTGACGGCCATCTCCGCGTGTCCCTTGCCTAAACGTATCACCCCGTGAAATTGAATCTCTGCCGCGTTCACGTCGAGCTCGTGTACTTTACGCCCTTGCCGTGCGCCGATAAATATAGAAATTGCTATTTTCCAGCTTTTACGCAAGCGATTACGTCATGTTAAATAATAAAGGTGAAACGCACTCTCGCGTTGACACCTACGTTTACACTTTACGCTTAACTTTTTGATTAATTTAACAATGAGCTCCGCTTACGTTCTATTTGTATCATTTGTGACTTGTTACGTGCAAAGTGGATTATTATTAACATTACGAAAACTAATCGATCGAAGGCAGTTAACCGAAAGATTGATAATATATTCTCGCACGTACCACGCGGTCCCTTCATCCGCACGAATTCTATTCTCTGCGAGGCCGCGCCGGAGAAGAGGCCGAATGTCATCCGCTGCGCCATTTTGGTGCTCAGGCTCGACTAAGAGGAAAAAAACCAATTGTAATTTCACGTACGTAAGTTCAACAATGTGCTACGTAGCGACTCACCCTGGCGTCGTAAACTTTCTTCAAAGCGTCGTAGCGGATCGAGCCGAGGAAAATGACACCCTGAATCGCGCCCTCCCGGTCGGAGGCGACCAGTTCCACGCACACCATCTCCCCGTCCCTGACTAAAATATCACAGAAAACTTCGTCGAAATTGTCCACCATGAAGCATATGTGCGGGTACGTCATCTCCTCGAGGTCACCCTTGGCATCCATGCGCCGTCGACTCGGACTGGCGTACACTTTCTGCGAATGCCTTCGCAATACCTAAAAAAAAAGAAGCAATTACTTCGCTGTCACGAGGTCCCGGTTGTCAGTTCTGTACAGCAGCAATAGATGTAAAATAAATGATAAAAAAATTACACGATGTTATAACGAAGACGACATTATCCCGGATCTTCGATAAGGAAAAATAAAAGGAAAGTGGGACTCCCCGCGTGTGGATTCCCTATGGTATTTTTTTTTAGACTCCTCTCCGATTCGTTCGAGCGCCAGGATTCTCACTTGCAATTCCTTGGGGCTCGTTCTCGTGCAGATCGCCAACGTGAGCGTGTAGTCGAACTGGTGCACGACGAGATTCAGGTACACGGTTTCCTCCCAATCGATGTCGGGATCGCCGATCGGCAGTTTCTTGCTGTCCTTGCGAAACACGTCGACCTCGGTCTCGAACTTGGGCAGGTACCTCGACGAGGTCTTCACGTGCTTCTTGCGGACGAAGAAGAGCAGGTCGTCGCCGTCGATGGCGTGCTCCGCTTGAAAGAGGAAGTGGCGGACGAACAGGTCCGTCCAGTACGTGGTGCCCTGCAGCACGACGAATCCGGAGTCTGGTGGAGACGAGGAAATTTACATTTGAGCCGACTCATGTTCTAACGATTTTATTCTTTTATTTTGACGAATCGTTATATCTTGCACCTTGTTGTTTTTTTTTGTAACGCTGAAGAAGATCCGAAGTGGATCGAAATGTCTAGAATACTTCTTTTGATAATAAAGTGATTCACTAAAAAAATGAAGTCATCCACACAGCACAACACGTCAATTCCAACATGTCACACATTTGCGCCGCGTTTTATATTGTTACCGTCTACAAATCTGTATTAAATTTTACGTATTAACCTACATTAACGTCACGAAACGAACACACTTATGCGATAATTTTATGTAACTGTGACTGCGCACTTCTTGTGGATGTCGAAATTACGAATCTGTTCTTTAATTTATCTTTCCTGTACTGAAGATGGTCCAATAAGGACCGAAACGTATACATAATTTTATAATTAAAAGTAATGGACACTACCATCCTGTTCGGGCTCTGAGCTAATAATTTATTACCTGATTTTATCACACGACCCATTAGTTTTATGATAATAAAGTGTTTTATCAATAAAAAGTGGTAACGTCTCTTCCTTCTGGCGCTTTGGCTCACAATGGCCCTTTCCACCAGTTTGTTAATTTTGTTAATTGAAAAAAAAATTACGTTTTAAAGACGGCGACTCGAACTCGGAGGGCCCGGTTAAAATTTTTGGAATCGACGCTGTGCTCGAGCAAAACCGAATTCATCCCCCGATTTGAAACGTTACGCGCGAAAGGGTGTACTGAAAAGAGGGAGACACAATAATGAGCGTGAGAGGCGGGAAATATCAGGTAATCGATACCTGACGTTACGCGGCGATTATTGATGAAGGTTTGGCTGAGAAACTGCGCTGAATATTTCATACGTTTCAACTGATTCTTTAACTTTCCTCTCTGCTCCATCTTAACATTAGACAAAATGAATGATAAGTATTTTATTTAAACCGAAGTTCCCATTTATCTAAGCGTTTTGCAAAGAAATCTTCTGAATAGAAATAACAGTACGATCTATATTTAGCGGATAACAGATGAAGATTGTGCAATCACATGAAAAAATGTGGAAGTGCAAATCAATACGAGAGCGTCTTTTTTTATCTGTTAATGCGGTTGTATTATATTCATGTAATAATATATTGTAATTCAATGTTCCTGGCGTAAAGATAAGGAGAGCGTGATTCACGGTGTGTATTTGTTTTGCGATCATAAGCTCGATTGCAATGCATGCATCACTCTGCAAGCATTTCTCTGACCAACAGCCTACGCAGTTAAAGCGATCAGCGTCATTTATTAATCTCTGTCAACAACGAATGCAAATGAGGCGATTTTCACTATTGGAGTGTTCGGGCAGGTGAAATTATTGCGTAGCGCCAAACAACTCCTTTAAGAAATGACCGGCGGGTATTTTCAAATTTTCTGTGCTTTAAAATTATTCTTAGATCTTTTCATGTATGTAACTTTTATGTAATAAATTTTTAGGGATAGTGAAAAGAAAACAATCGTAAGAAAGCATTTAAACCCGAATCCACCTTTCCTCCATTAAATATTTGAAATTAAAAAAAAAGTAGCTCAAAAATCTGACCTAAACAATTATGCGAGCGGCTCTCTCGAGCGTACAAGTGTTGCGCAAAATCTCCAAAAAAAAAAACAACAGCAAATCACGAAGAAAGAAGAGAAGAGTTTTGTTTCCTCAAGGTACAACCCCTTCGAGAACGAAACACCCTTTACATAATGCGTTCGGTTAAAGCACACCCCGACTCGCGCAGCGTGTAGTCTCACCCTCGCAGTACGCGTGCACGCACACATTGTCATCCCCCCAGCTCGACGGACATGTCGAGCCGCTTTACCCCCGGCGGCAACACGAATACGAACCATCCTTGAGCATCTGCCTGAGCTCCTTCGTCCTTTGGAAATTGATCTCCTCGAGCAGCTGCTCCAACATCGTCGGGGCCCTGGTCAGGCCCGCCGACGACGAGCTGCTCGCCAGGCTCGCCATGGCCGACGACGAGCTGCGTGCCCCGTCAGCCTTCCACCTGGGATCGTCCCGTTCCTCTCGGCGTTTGTCGGCGTTTTCCACCTGTCTGCGTCTGCGTTCGCGAACGTGAACGTCCTTGGCCCCGTCGAATCAGGAGCGGCGTACGCGACGGGCGGCGGCGCCTCTCGAGGGACCGGCGCGGGCGGCGCGCGGCTTGGAGAACCGCTCCGGCGATGACGATGACGGACGGCGGGCGATGACGAGATGATCTCACGACGTTCCCATTTCGAGAGCCGCGCCGGTTCGGAGAAAACGCAACGTAGCTCGTTCGCGACGTGCGGTCCGCGTCGTCGGCGAGCAGGGCTGGGTGGTCGCGGCGAGGAGAAACGTTGAATCGGAGCTCCTCGCGCGGCGCGGCTCGGCCGCGACTGACCGAGCACTTGCTGTGGACTTTTGTCGATAATATAACGCATGCGTGTGTCCCTTGTCGTGACTGTCATTGTTACTAAGGCGCGATATTTGAACGACACCCGGTATAGGAATCCAAGTGACGATGTCGGTGCGTTCAACGCCGGCTGGGACTTGGACCGATTTGCCTCTCAGGTCCAGGATATCTGAAATAAAATTAATTCCTTTTCAACTACTCGCTGGCTTAGTTTATTCCCCGTTGTAATTTCCCAGGTATGCGGGTTTATCAAACGAGACGCCGAGGAGACACGGCGCCGATTCGTAAGGATCGACCGGTAATCTGCGATGACGGTCGCTTTGGAGATTTCTCTGCCGTTGGTTCCAAGTCCGAGAGAAACTGCGGACTATTATATATTCACAGTTAAATATTCGCGTATCTTCGTATGCGCCGCTGCTGCTTATCGCCGACGTTTCTGCGTTATCTCGCGACGATACACGCTGACCCCAAAACTGACCCTGTGACTCCCGATAAAACCTTCCGGAATACCGCCGCGGTTCACTAGGAACCGAGCACATCCGCCGATCTCTCCATTAGTGTCCATCGGTTTGACCAGCGAGAACATTCACGGGCGTCTCGAAACCGCCGGTGAGTAATCCCAACATCTCTGCCACCTCTGCTCACGATCGACGAACGGACATGTCGCGAAATGCATCGCGTAGGCGATTCTGTGACTAATCGGTACATATCGAAGCTCGGTTACGTAATTAACATGGTCTCTCATGGTCTCTCCCTGTCTCTCCCTGTCTCTCCC
>NW_011967172.1:18073-51483 GCF_000949405.1 Vollenhovia emeryi
TCCCTGTCTCTCCAAGTCTCTCCCTGTGTCTCTCTGTCTCTCTCTGCACGAATTGTAAATTTAAATGAGAATCTTGATCAGGCTGATCGCAATGACTAATATAATTAATTCCATGGAGCGATTAATGATATTGTTAACATTATGAACATTCATCCTCGATTTTGATACGGTCAACATTATGAAATTAAAATTGCAAATGCATACATTTTACATAGTAATATCTATCAGAATCATTTAAATACACGAAACGTGAATGTAATCACATATTGCCGGACACGTTAATGAAAGTTTTGCCCAGTTTAAATAAATTCTCCTGTTCATAGGCGAAGAAATTTCAGTACCTTCTTTCCTTTTGTGAATATTGCATTTCGTAATTTTCTTTTATGGATATCACTATCTGAATAGTATATAGAAATTAATAAAAATGGCGAAGATACTTACAGCCATAGACAAAATTATTAGACACCCCTTCCTGATCATTATACTGCAAATCTAAGTGTGCTACTTTTATACGCATACAGCGAAGCACCTTTTGCATACTTTCTTCTGTTTAAAATCGTGACGCATGATTTGATGAACGTCATTTACACATTTCTCGCCGTTTAAAAATAATCTTTTTAAATGGCAAGAAATGTGTAAAATAACGTATGTCAAGTCTTATGTTGTAATTTCAAATATTATAGAAAGAAGCGTACAAAAAGTGCTTCACCAAATTAGACGTTCATGTGTATAAAAGTAACGCGCTTAGATTTCCAATGTATACTGTACTGAATCTATTACTAGAAAGATTTTTATTGTTTAAAAGTTATTTACTGCATAGAAGCAATGAACGCTTTACCAAACAATTTTGTAAAAATAGAAATTTTTCAGGTATTAAATTCACTACAGTATATATTGGAAATCTAAGTGAGTTACTTTTATACACATATGTGTAATTTGGTGAAGCACATTTTACTGCTTCTTTTTATTTACAATCACAACATATGATTGAAAAATTGTTTGGCAAAGCGTTCATTGCTTCTATGCGGTAAACAACTTTTAAACAATAAAAATCTTGCTAGTATTAGATTCAGTATAATAATTAGGAGGGTGCCTAATAATTTTGTCAATGGCTGTATCAGATAATCCCGAAAAAAATCAAATTCAACGACCCGATGAGAATTACGATAGCACGTTATCCCGCTGTGGTTGTTAAACAATTAGACTTGACCATGGACGAGACACCCCGAAGCCGCAGAGGTCCGCGAGCGCGTGAAAGGACCGACGGCGTCATAAAAGAAGCTGGTGAACCGCGACGTTCGCCATTCCGCGAATTATGTTTGACGGGAATCCGCTCGACAATCGCGCGAGTTTCCGGCTTTTCTCTTCGCTGACGACACGAATGCGCTCCTCCCAAGTTTCATCGCTCGTATATGTTACGCGCGTGCATTAATCGTGCAGTGAACAAAGTACGCTTTGTAGCGGAGCGGTAGCAGCACGGTAAAGTATGCATATTGCGGCGGCAATGAGTTTAATTGACGGACTCTCAATGGAGCTCAGTGCTTAAGGGATGAGAGGTAGCTGCGGGCCGCTTAACAAAACGGCTCTGCAGGGCGGTATCGATTAACGTCTACCGCGAAATAGCGGCATGAATTAGTAAAAGCAACGGTCGGCGCGCAGGTTTTATGGCCAAACGCAATTTTCAAGGCAGCAGCTGTGCTCCCGAGAGCTTCGCGAGTTGAAATTTTAACAGACAAATCGTCGATTCGCAGCGGCTAGTTAAAGCGACTACCGCGGCAAATCAGTGATCGTCGCATGGCAGCGCAGTCAAACATAATAGACTAATTGAACGTGACCAGCTTGACGCGATGTCGCACGATCACGCGCGATAATGATTTGAAACTGCACTACGTAATGAACCGGGGGCTGGGGAGCGAGTTGAATATAACTGTGTTCATTTATATTGCGGCTCGTTAAAGTTGAGAGATGTCCAAGTCACACGGGGAATACTGACGCGGATCTCTAATGGCGAGCTCTGCTTAACGGAATGACTCATGAAAATTTAAGCTACGCCAATTATGGGAACACACCAGTGGTGAAACAACTAATTAGATATATTTGTAATGAATAATCAGGGTTGGGAAGTAACTCCCCAGACAACATGCATGTCTAAAGGATATCTTAAAGACGTCTTAAAAGAGACATCTTTAAGACTTTACTAAAAGACGTCTATAAGACGTCAGAAAAAAAACGTCTTAAGACATTGTCAAAAAGATGTCTTTACGACGTCTTTATAAAAATATAAAATATTGATTATATGTCAAGTAGTGTTTATATAATCTTTAAAGTTCGAATTAATACATTTGTTAAAGCATCTGTGACATATATTGCTAAGATGTTTGAAAGTATTTTAAAAATAGAAAAATTTGTAAAATTAGAATAATGAGATTTGTAATGCAATATGTAGTGCATAATGATTGTGGCAGTTGTGACAGTCACGCATAACCAGAACTGCACATTACTGACAGCTTAGAGTATCGATTACTTTCAAGGAGGTGCTTAGCAACACAAAAGATTCATATATTAATCCGCTAGGAGGAGATAATTTTTAAAAGTAACTCGCATTTAAAAATCGTTGAAGAATAGGATATAAGGAGGTCTACCAACGGTAGAATTTTAGGAAAATAATCCTTAGCATACTAGGAGTCCTAAAAGTAGTAATCACAACTTCCAAGAGAAGCTTTTAGTTGTCATTCCTATAGAAGAGGAAATAGCTCTTCGACGTCCGCTTGACCGCGGCCTAAGTACAAAAACCAGAAATTGCGTAATATCGAGATACGACCTTGCGAAAGAGATCAGTCGATATGCCTATAATACATGTCTCGAGGACGTCTTTTGGATTTGTTTTCAAGACGTCTTAAAAATGTCTTTAAGACAAGTCTAAAAGACGTCGAAAATCGGGACATAAGACATCTTTAAGACGTCTTTAAGACGTCTTTCTGACAACTTCATAAGACGTCTTAGAACTATTTAAGACGTCTTTAAGACGTCTTTTAGACGTCATAATGTTCGTTACATGTAACGAAGTTACAATTGCAGTTACTTTTTTTTGGTAACTCTAACTTAACTCAGTTACATTTTTTCGAAAACTAGTAACTAATTTAATAGTTACATTAATAGTTCACATATAATTTTTAAACCTCCACAGATCGCATTAGGCCTTGCCTTTGCGCATAAACGCCTTTATCGACACTTTACAATTCAAATCAAGATTTTATATTTTTAATTTTATTGCAAGGAAGTAACTGAAAAGTAACGATTCGTTACTTTTTGAGTTGTTGTAACTGTAACGTGTTACTTTTCAGAATTGGTATCTTGTAATTGTAACCAGTTGCATTTTTAGCGAAAAACCTGTAACTCTACTCTTTAAAAGTCAATCGGTGCATTATCACTGAAAACAGTTATAAGTATAGCACTGAATAATTCAGCGCTATATTTATAACTGTGAATCAGCGAATATTCACTGTTTTCAGTGATAATGCACACTGGTTGACGTTCAGAGAGTGACTAGATACTTTTATAAAGCAACTCTCCCAACCCTGTACACTGAGAGACCCATTTTGTTGAATAAAACGAAATAATTTAATTGGATCATTGACTGAACATGTAATTTGACTGTATAAAGGAATTTAAATGTTAGAACAACCAACTATTTTGTTTCCTTGAGTTGTTTATTTGAACAAAATTTTATGGTTGAGATAATAAATTCGTCGATTTTATCACGTTCTAAATAATTGCGTTTGTTGGGTGAACTAAATTATTTAGTTGAATATTATAAAAGGATTCTGCGCGTGTTCACTCAACCATTGTGTGTGTTGATATAACCAAATTTCCCAACTAAATTTCTTTGTTGTATCAACTGAAAGATTTGTTTGCCCACATCCAAACAAGAAATTCAGTTGAGTCAACTAAATTTTGTTTTATTCAACAAAATGGGTCTCTCAGCGTATATAGAACACTAAACAAACAATTTATCACGTTAAAGACAAATGCAATTTGTTAAGTGTTATAAAAATATTGCTGTGCCAGAAATAGTTCGGAAAATTTATCATGTTTATAATAAAAGTATAACTTCTTGAAAATACGAGACCGAATATTACTAAGACGCGACGCGGATCGTTGTTGGTTTGTAGGAACGAAGAGAAATATCTTTGCATTGGCAATATTGCAGGACGCTACACGCGTTCATCATAAGCACAATTTGCTAAAGGTGAAGTATTACAAAATCTTATTATGCTAAGGTACGTACGACAAGAGAGAAAAAGACGATTTACATTTATTACACGTCTGGAAAAATAAAATACGGTCGAGTACGAAGACGCATCGTAGATCGTTATCTACCTATACAGCAACTAAGAAAGCCTCTCTCTCTCTCTGGAAATAATATAGAATGTACGGCGATAATAGCATGAAACACCTTAGTACAAAGTTGCGAAGAAGGCAGAGATACAAATTAATTAATCAAAGATACAAGTTAATCGCGCGGAAAATTAATTAACCCTCCGTTTCCAACGGAGTTTGTCAAACACGGAGCACAATCGAGATGTACCGAGGCTCGTCGTTCCGTATCCGTTAATTATTTCGCTAATTGCGAGCATACTGTGACACGCGTAAACTCACCCACGCGAGTCAGTTGCGGGTAGGGATATAATAGAGGGTACGTGTTCGACCGAGCGTGCTATATGCACCAGTTTTCACGCGTGTGTACACACGGAGCGGTGGCCAGCGTCGCCGTCAGCGAGCTCCACGATCATTTCGACGTGAAATTCATAATGGACGCACGAGTGTCCGCAAGATGAAACCGTGAAAGTGAATACCGATTGCGGGATAAATTACGAGCGCTGCTAAAAAGAAAGCAATAAAGGGGTGGGATCATGAGGTAAGAGGGGAAATATCAAAATTCTCATCGCGGAAGTGCCGATCGTTGTGGGCGATGCCTTTGATAATTTTTTATCGTTTGGCTGAATGGAGATTATGTTTAATGACGATTCATTGTATAGTGGAAGTTAAGTGGAGCGCGCTCGACACGCGCGAGAAGTCTTTCACTTTCGCGATCTCCTTAATGTCAAACTCACGACTGTTTACAGAAACGGAAGACCGATTCGCCGAGATATATACAAATTAGACTATTTAAAGATTTAAATGGGACCATTAAAATAATAATTATGGGGCCATCAAAATAATAATCAAGATGATAAATGTTGCTGCAGGAAGTTTCGACGTTCTTCCGCTAGCAATCAGCTTGAGAGGGGGTCCAACACATTGTTTAGGCTAATATAATTTTAGACGTATGTGTTCGATGAAAATTTTAGATACCTTAGCGAAATCGTTCTTTTCGTGTGCTTCCCGTGCATTTCACCGCGGTTCCGCGTACGGTTGGACGACGATCTCCTTAGATTTCAAAGACCACGGAATTCTCGAATCCCTCGCGTACCTTCGTAGGTCGGGCTCGACGACAGGACGGAGCATTTCCGTATCCGGAACGCGCGATAGACGGCATGGCTCGCCACGTGCCGGGAGCACGAGAGAGAGAGCATCTCTCGGGCGCCGCGCTTTGCAATTTCCGGCCCCGCGGGGTCGCGCACCGCCCGCTCTTTCTCGCCTCATCTCGTCCCGTCTCTCGTCCACCTCGGCGAGCTGGCGCTCTAGAAACCTACAGCCACCTACGTGTCTTGCGAGTGTCGATCTCGAAAGCCGGTCGCAGCGGATTGGCATGAGTCCCGACCCAGTTCTCCCAGCTATTCGACCGTAATCGGATGCATGCGGCACGCGCTTCGATTCCGCACGTGGCTGCAATAACATCTCAAAACTCGTCCGGGACACTCGCGCGTATCCTTTCCCAGTCAGAAATGACTGGAAAACCAACGTCGAAACGATATCGAATCGATTTCGACGTCGGTTTTCCAGTCATTTCTGACTGGGTTCTACCCTCAACGCATTTGCACCTGCGAAATCGGTGTCGCGCGAAGCGACTTTTGAAAAATAAACGTGTCCTTTCAGTTTCCGTCGATTAATCAATACCTGCTTCATCTTCTTTCATTTGTACTCGAACGTGTCGTTTTTTTGTTTCATAAACGCTTTCATTTTCACGTTAGACTTTTAATTTTAAATTAATGGATAAATGCGTGGCTTAAAGCAATCGTATTTTTTCATTGCACTGTCTTGATTACGTTTCTACTTTTCTGGTACGGCGTAGATGTCTATTAATTATAGTAATCGAGTTGCATGGGCGTCTTGACTAGGCATCTTGACGCTCAATCTCAAGCGTAATTCAATCTCTCACACGCGATCTTACTGATTATACAATATATCACGGGTTAATGCGCAGAGAGACGCAGTTATTCGATAAAAAAAGGAAGAGAGAGATTCAATGTTGCCCGAGTGCAAAGATATCGGAACATGTTTGTGATCAACCTCTTTTCTGTTTCACAAAAATTGCTTACGAGAGAGAGTCTCATAGGAGACAGTAATTCTCACGGTCATTTTTCTGCGATACAAAAAACAATTGCTCTTCCATCGCTGAGAAAATCGAGTATCGTTAGCCACGAATTACGTATGCAATAGTATATTATGTCGCCGAAGTCATGCGATCGGTTTCGAAAATATTGCAAGAATCGAATAAGTCTAGTTTCAGTTCGTACGCACTAGATTCTCTCTGTAGCGTGATTTTATGTAAATATTAATAAAGGAGAAAAGTAATGAAATTTCAGTTTATCGACTGACAATGTTACTTTCGTCAGTCGAAAAACACTAATCTCGATGACATTTTTTATTCGAGGAATGAGAAAGAGTGAGGACAAGTGACCATAGGAAAATGGGGCCGATCTTGTTCTCACTCTTTCCGGATTTTTTCCCTCTCCGCCCGCTCACATAATCTGGCAACATTTCCCAATTGTAGCTTGCCCGCGATTACAATACAATCTCCGTTCTCCATTCGCAATTGCGAAATCGTGGCTCGCGATCCACTCGCGATTATGCATCGCCGTTTCATGGCTCTATGTAGCACAAGGTGTTTCTGCGGTGATTTATCGCTCCAAATCGAGTCCAACAATAACGGTCGGAAGAGACCGGCGCGATTCGCGTTCGGATCATACGTTCGCGTGCTCGTTCATTGCTTTTCAGACGGATTCTGACAATAGCACTTAACAATCAACCGAGATTCGTTCGGTCTCGCGGCGCTGTCAATTGTAGCAATTTTCTTGGCAGAGCAAGCGAGGCGTGAATTCAAGGACAAAGTCGCCGGGATGTCATTCTCGTATTGCAGATCCCGCACGAATGTTAGAGAACGGTTTTACATAACATACCTAGATAGCACAAGAGTTGCACAAAGAGCTAAAATCACTTTGAGCACATTCGAGTATAAATGTGAAATGTACGAAACGTTGCAGATATTCCAAAATGTTGTTTTTAATACTGACGGCGAGTCTCCTCGCCGTGACTCGCGCCGGATGTCCCATGAGACCAACGGTGGAACAAACTTCAGCGAGCAGGACAGTGGGTGACGGTGGTTACAGAATTCTTATCAGCGGGCAAACAAACGGATACATTCCGAATGCAATTCATACGATTAGCTTGCAAGGTATACGCTTAAAGGGTTTCAGTGCGACCTAAAAGAAATTAGTACAATAGAAACAAGAAGGCGGAGAACTGTAAAATTCTGTTGCGGCATGATCGATGGGACATTTTAGGATCGCAGACGCACGAAAGGCTTCAACAATTTACGCGCTTCACGCTCACGGTGCATTCGCAGCACGCGCCGAATAGTCCTTCGGCTCGCGTCGGTTACTTCCAGCTGTTCCCGGATTCCTTGACTACCTTTAACGAGGACTGCATTAACACGGTCTCCGAAGTGACCGATTACCCGAAGTCTGAGGTAGGAATACAGGCAGATACGCGTGGCTCTATTAAAAAATATCATATAGAGGAAAGTCCCCTATTATGAGAAAGATCCTCTATTAATCTCGTCTTTGCTTCTCTGCTTGATGACTCATTTTCTTGATGGTAGATCCAGGTGATGTGGCGGGCGCCACAGGCCGGCTCCGGATGCATCATTTTCACCGCGATGATCTTAGAGAACAATGTACGCTGGTACGCGGAAGACGGTGCCCTTACCAAGACCCTTTGCGAAACGGCAAGCACGGAAACGGAAGTCGGCGGTGCGAACGAGACCCGGTGTTGCGCTTGCGACGAAGCGAAGTACTCGGTGAGCTAGGAAATCTTCCGAAAAAGTTCGGCAGGTTGAGATAAAAGAGTTGAATGCTTCTAAAATTCGTAGACGGCACAATTTTCATTCTTGCTTCATCTTACGTGCTTTTTACCGAAGCTGCGACGGCCGACGAACAAGCTGCAGGTCGCCAATCGGTTGAAGCGTCTCGTCGAACATTGTTTCAGCTAACTATGGAGGGTATCTGGTCGAACAGAACACACCCGAAGGACTTCCCGTTTTCCGCCTGGTTGACCCATTTCAGCGACGTCATCGGTGCGTCGCACGAGCCGAATTTTTCCTTCTGGGGCAGAGATCACGTCTCGACGGACGGTTTTCGACAACTGGCCGAGTGGGGTTCCGCGACGGGCGTGGAGGCGGAATTAAGAGAGAGAGCCAGACAGCTTAGAACGCTCATCAAAGCCGCCGGTCTTTGGTATCCCAATGTTAATTCGAATACGACGACGAGCTTCAGGTAAACGCCGTTCGTTTCCAAAATATCAATTCGACGAAACGTCAAGGTCCTTTGACGTCGCTAACTGACGACGCAAGCCTCTCGATAGTCAAAAAATCGACTGTACAAAAGATGCGCGTATCGCAAGTTTATATGTTTTCTCAATGCTAAGATATATTTGAATTAAAGCATTCATTTTCTAATATTCTCGTAACGTAACAAACCTCTTGCGATTATTTGCATACGTTAAATTCGATTTTAACGCTGTCCCAATTAGCAGTCGTTAATAATCGCTATTTTTTTTTGCTATCAGTTTTTTTTCACGATTTTTCAGGGTAGACCGAAAGCACCCACTTCTCTCGGTGGCATCGATGCTGGGTCCGTCCCCCGACTGGGTGGTGGGTGTGAGCAAATTGAATCTCTGTCAGAAGGACTGCACCTGGACGAAGAGTATGATAATCGATCTTTATCCCTGGGACGCCGGAACCGATAACGGTATCAGTTACATGTCGCCCAATTCCGAGACGAAGCCGCGCGAGAAGATGAAGCCGATAACGACGCTCTATCCGGAGGACCCGCGATCACCGTTCTATGATCCGTCCGGTAGACCCATGCATCCACTGGCCAGGCTGTACTTGAACCGGGAGAAAATCATCCCACGCGGATGCAGCGACGAGCTTCTGCAGCAGCAAGTAGTCGAGTTGGAAGTGGCCGAGAACACCGAGGATACGTCGAGACGTATGCAAATATTAATAGCCCATCTTTTTAAAGAGCGTTATAAGGAATACTTCTGTCTAGCTTCAGCACTCGTGGTATTTTAATGGCGTTGAGCGAGTTTACTCTCGATACGAGCGTAATTCAACCTTGTCTTGCTGTGAATTTTAAGCGGAGTGTCATACAACGGATTATTCGCCGTGGTCGTCGTGTTCCGTGACGTGCGGTAAAGGTTTAAGGATGCGCACGAGGTCGTACAGAATGCCGGAGAAAGCCGCTATGCTCGGTTGTAACAGGCAGCTGGTCTCGAAGGAGATGTGTGTCGCGTCCATTCCCGAATGCTCGTGAGTGCTTTCGCACTTTTTGTACGTCCTAATGAAGATTGAGAAACTGTCGCAGCTTCTCGCGAGAGAATCAAACTGAACATTATTATTTGACAACGTCAGTGTTTTTCTTCATCAGATCTGGCGTATAATCTTCCAATTAAATCTAATTCTGTGCATAATCGCAATCAGAGGTCGGTGTGTCGTTTCAGGGGCGAGGAGGAGAGCGACGACGACGTCGTGATTTCGTTGCAGAACGACCCGCTTTGCGAGACCACCGAGTGGAGCGAGTGGTCCGAGTGTTCCAACACGTGCGGGATCGGCTTGAAAATGCGGACGAGGAGATTCCGCGATCGCCGCGGTCGCAAGCGGTGCCCGCTCGTGTCGCTCGTCGAGAAGGAGAAGTGCATGGAGCCGCCGTGCCAGGCGGGAACGGAGGAGCTGCTCGATCCTGAGTGCAGGGTGCGGACTCCAATCGAAATCTACTTGGCACGGGACAGACGTGCGTTGTGACGATAATTTACAACATTTGACGACGATGATTTAAGGTGACGGACTGGTCCGACTGGTCGCCGTGCAGTGCTTCCTGCGGCAAAGGCGTGAAACTGAGGACCAGGCTGCTGATAGTCGACCCATCGCTGCAGGCGGAATGCTCCTCGCGCGTGGAATTGCTCCAGCAACGGCCGTGCCTCGTACAGTCGGACTGTACGTTCGACATGGCAACGGCGAAGGGTAAGGGGCATAAGAAGTTTTTATTTCGGAGGACCAAGTTTTTCCTTCAATTCAGACCAGTTGACAACCTTGCGGCATTCATTTGCATTTCTCGCAGTCGTGTGTATGGAGGAAGCGGAGCAGGGGCCGTGCAGGGGCTACTTCCAGAGGTGGGCTTTCAACCCGCGGAAATTGATGTGCGTGCCCTTCGCGTACGGCGGATGCCGCGGCAACCGGAATAACTTCCTAACGGCGGAGGAGTGCAGCAGTACCTGTGACATCGTAAGCGCGCGTCTCATCGAAACTCGCCGCGCGAGCTGAGGTGTCATCTAAATTCTCGTTCCCAGGTGCGAACCGCTCTTACCGGCCAGGGCTTCAACGAGACTGCAAACCGAGATCAAACACCTACCGACTCGTTGAGTCCACCTCCACCACCTCCCCCCGTGGATTGCGTGGTGACCCGCTGGTCAAATTGGTCGCCGTGTAGTGTCACTTGCGGTGTCGGTCGCGTCACAAGTTACCGTACTGTCGAGGTAAGCGTAATTGGCCCCGGGCTATTACGCGCGTTATTATTTGCGAAATTTGTGGTGCACGCAGCTCTCTGAAATAACAAACCAATGCAGCGCAAAAATGTTGAATCAACATCTCAGAAACGTTCCATTACAACATTGCAATTTTGCATCAACGTTACGAAATGTGGATTCAACGTTGAAAAGATATTGCAAAAACGTCTAATGTCCGCTGAATTGTAATGTCTTGTAAACGTTACAATTCACCATTCGGAAAACCTTGTTAAATTATATTGAGTTAACATTGATCGCGTTTAGCAGAATATTTTTTACAACTGCTGGAAGTGCTGAAATGGAATTATTCCACTAAAATAATAATCCAATCTTAGCTCAGAAAATTTCTGACTGTTGCAAAAATATTATATATATATACGTTAAAACAATCTTGAACAAATTATTATTTTTTGACACTCAAATAGATGCTTAAAAATGCAGCAATATAAAGAATTAATATACAAACATTAATCTAGATTCAACGTTAGAAAAGGTATTTATACTTCAACATTCAACATTGCAACGTTTCAGCAACATTGTTTTAACTTTCTGTGCTGTATGGGAAGCTGTTGCGTCAATATTGCCCTAACGAATTGTACATAACACGTTGAGATCTTTCCGCTGTGACAATATCTGACAATGTTTTATTTGCGCGATTAGCGGGAAGCTGCAAACGGTGGCCGTCCCTGCCCGAAGAAGCTGCATCGTCGTTATCGCTGCGAGCTGGCGCCGTGCGAGTGAATCAAGAAACTCTCCATTCGATGTCATTTAAGTCAGGATATATACTCGGTAGATTAAGGATTACTCAAGCAAAGGTCTGTCAAAAAAAGATAGTTTAATTACATCTGCAAAGAGGTAAATCTCTGTAAAGTTTTAATCTTAGAACGTACGAGACCTAAGCCATGTACACGAATGCATAACGTGGATTATTGTGTCCCGTGTGCAATTTGATTATTTCTTATATACCTTTCCGCCCGCGATTTCTTTCTTCCACGCCGAAAAGCGCTAACGGCGACGAAAACAATAATTCGATTTAAAAGATTCGATTGTTGAAAACACTTTGGGTTACCGTGTGATGGAAATGAAATATTTTAACAAACTTTACACGTTACACCTCACAAAGCGATCCACGTTGAACATTCAAATTAATATTAATCGATGCATTTATAGACTACCAATGTACATTACCGTCGGTCCTCTATTGCCAATGTTAGCCTCCCCTTAAATTAATCGCGTTATAAACGCTGTGATGTGTTCGATCTTTCCTACAAAATGCTGGATACGAAATAAACGGATTATCAGAATAAATGATGTTTTATTAATGGTCATTTCGTTTGCGTGCTCTAATTCCCATCGAATTTCAATCGATACTATAAAACGCGGAGTCGATGTAATCGCTTTATATCGGATAAAACATTTGTTTTTCGCAATCTATCCATTCAAATTGATGCATCCGAATTCCATCGTTTGCAAATTGATATCTCGCATCTATCAAACGAGACGGTCGACCATAGTGGTAAATTTCTGATACTACAGAGTGGAAAGAATGAAGAAGTCTTTTTTTTTTGCGTTTGACACAATTTGCTAATGTTATGTCACAAGTATAGGAAACGCGCTTGAAATTAATTCCAAGTTAGATATCCAATTGATTCTCGCCTCTCGCCACTCTCTCGTTTTTCGAACCTCGATCAACGTTCGATTGCTCGAGCGATGCCGCAGGTGTAAAAACGCTTGTTGTTCCCACGCAGAAATTCGTGCACCTGTAATTCACGACGAACCCCGAATTGCAATCAGCTGTCTCTGGAAAACGTCCAAATTCACGCAACTGCGAGATGATTCCCGACACCGCTACGATTTCCCATTATCCTTCGTGGCGCGTACGTTTTCGTCAACGAAATCGCATACACGTGTGCGCCAAGAGAAATATTCCGCCGCTTTCATACGTCCGTAATCTGTGAGAAAATTCGTTCGGATTCGTAGGAGTGTCGCTTCATCTCAAATAATCCCGGGCTCGTCCCCTTACATTTCGTTTGCGGTGCCTGCTACCTTTCCACCCACAACGAAACTCTCCCTACTTAGCACCAACCGGGAGAATCTAGCTTCGCATAGTTACATTAATAATCTCATATAAATAATACACGTAGGTGATATAACGATTAATAAATCACTATACATCTACCAAGAGCGCGAAACCATATTATATCCTTCCTTTAAAGATCGTACACTAGCTCTTTATATAGTATCAACTGTGAAACGATAGACTTTTCATTCATAATGCAACATTATATAATTTCTTCAATTCATCGGACAAATAACTCCTATTAAAAATGGCATTACCTTCGCTCCGAAATCGCCCCGTTAGATCGTATTTTATTTAAAGAAGTATTACTTCGGCGGTTCGATCCGCTTGGTAAATATATAGTGCTCCGATGATGACTATATATCTCTTTTACGGCTGTTTTCTTTTTACCGAGACCACGGGAAGATCCATGAATAAGGGGGACGAAGCGAGCGAGCAATTGGACAGTGCCCCCAGGGCGACTTGCTCCTCAGGAACTTACCTGTGGTGCTGATCACGCGATTCGTATAACATTAACGATAGTAATAATTGTTATTAACGTACATACACGTAATATCTAGGAAGTAGTACATAATATCTAGGATTCTCGTTCCCTTAGGCCACTACTCGACTACGTACTACCGGCGTGTTCTTTGGTCGTGCCACATTGTTCCTGCTCTTCTCGCGAAAATCAATTCGGCGTCTCTCGCCGACTTGACTCGGCGTTAACGAAAGATTTTAGCCGTTCGTTAGTCTAAATACAGGCAGAGAGTTACGCGTTGGATCGTTAAAAGACGACTCGTCAGCAGTCACGAGCTTGCGATTAACGAGCGATTAATTCTATATCGGAATTGTTGCGGAAATGCGGGGGGACTTTAAGGATTTCTCTTTCGCGTCAATCCACCGTGCGTGTCTTACGGCAGAGTTATTATATAATTGATTCTCTCAGCACCTGTGCGTTTGTGGCCGCTCTAAATTATTGTAGAATAAAAAAATAATAAAACTCGTCCGTTGTCAATGATTGATTATCGATTAGAGTTTGTGACTAGAGTTGGATAAGTATATGGAAGAAATAAATCGCCGAAGAAACGATCGCTTAGGAGGCTATCGAGTTTCGTTCTTCAGTAGACCAGCTCTCTGAAGATACGACGTCTATAATATTTGAGGTAAAGCAATATTCGTCTCGTCTCCCTCAACATTTAACTTAATAATATAATAATAGCCGTTTCTTTTTCACTCTCTTGTTACGAGATCTGGCTGACTAGTGTTGACTAGGCTATTTGCCGCCGACTCACACATGCCACTTCCGTTCTGGCAGTAGTAGTAATACAAGTAATTTTCAGTACAATCTACCGTCGATCGTCGCTCAAAGACTTCGCCATGCGAAGATATTCCGCGATTAATCATATATATATATGATATTTCGTCATTCTTGCTAATTTAAAAAATGTGTAAAAAATAGAATGTTATACCAAAAAGAAGGGCGCGAGACACAATTTATATGCAGCTGTTGTCGGAGAAAAGTTTAAACTGAGAAAGATAAGTAAACTTACCAAAATAATCGTGGAAACTCTCTCCTTCGTCTGTATAAAATATAAAAATAAATATTTATAAAATATAAATAACAAATATAACATACGAATAATTTCTAAGTGCAATTTTGAGCCGTTTTCTTATTGAGGGAAGCGTCCGCGGTAAAAGGGTTGGGATGAGGGGAAGAGGATAAAAGATTTTGATGAGAGATTGGGTTCCTTCGAGATTCCCGATCGACGTCGCTCTTATGTTTAATCGGCATGGCGCGTCGCGTCGCGAGAAAGGCATCATTGTGCGTCTGCCGGCGTCAGGACGGTCGTGGCGCGTGCACGCGTGCACAATCGTCGCCGACGTCGTTCTAGCCTCATGGCCGTTGTAAACGAAGCTCGAAGCTGAATTCCGACTGATGCTTCCTGTGTCAGCTGGTCGGCCGCCGCCCGTCGGCGACACTTCCGTTTCCTCAGAGCCAGCCGGTGGACACGTCGTGGCCGGAAATCGGCTCGATGCCGGGAAGACGTTGCAGCTGCGTCGCCGATCCGTTTCGCTTCGCCGTGATCGACGTCGAGCCGCTCGCCACCACGCTCTCCTCGGTTGTCGACGGTGTCAGTGGGACGATACCTTAAAAAAAAAACCGACGACCATATCGTAAATGTCATCGTTTCTCAAACACATAAACGTTTTGAAAATCATTTAAAACTGTAAAAAAAAAATACACGAAATTTGTAGATGCTAAAAGTAAGCCTACAATAAAATTCATGACTATTGCATAGTTATTGATTTGAGGCTTGAATAAAAATTTTTCAAAACAAAAAATGCCCACATATATCATGTTACTCCAATTTGCGGTGTAATCTGGTCACGAGCTCGAGTAATTACCCGAGCCAAGTGGCGCACAGATAGTTAAATGCACGTTATAATTGCGCCATCCTACACGCTTTCGTAAAATAGTATCCCGCGTAGTAATATCGGTTCACCTTGCTGCGCGTTCGCACGCTCGTTGGCGATCTCGACGACGTCGAAGCTGGGCTGCTGGCTCTGCGTGACCTCGTGCCGTCGCGACACCGTTATCGACGACTGCGGCGTTAATTCGGGACCCCGGGTGGGCACGCTGCTGGCGCGTTGCAGCTGCTTCTTCGAGGAGATTCTGGCCGCGAGGACAGTGGCGACCGAGGACGTCGTGCTCGAGTCTGCGGGATTCGTGTTAGTGCTGCTGGTCATCGCGGGCGTGGACAACCTCGACGCGGAGAACTTTTTGCGCTTCCTCCTCAGGGCGGCCAGAGCCGGGCCCAGGCCGTGGGTGAACATGTGATGCGCCTCGTGATGCTGCGCGTGATGAGACTGAGACTGATGGGGATGCTGCGTGCTTTGTACATCGTGTATACCGGCTCCCTCCAAGGAGGACTTGGAGTCCGAGGAGCCCTCGGATCGCGAGCCACCTTCCTCGGACGCCGGCGAGTACACCGAGTCCTCCGAACGCGATCTACCTGGAAAGGGAAAACGATTTTCGTTTGTGTATTGTGGAATTTTATTATCGTTTCGTTGAAATAAATCAGAGATTTACACGAGGATACAAAATACCTGACAATATCATTAGAATGTCTAATCACTGGAAAAGTAGAGAATAAAAAAATCGCGGTGATGCGTTTTAATTTAATAACATGCAATTGTTTATTCTATCCTCTTCTTATTTTACATATTATATTTGAAAATATTCTCGTGACTTTTTAAGTAAAAGGTATAGCTTCAAGTCATATTTTATATCTACACGGGAAGAATTTTCTCTTAAAATTTATCCTGAAAATCGTGTATTGTGGGACGACATGGCATTTCGGAGAATTTTATGAGAGTTTCTTTCAAATTGTACCATACATTTTACTAGTAAAATCTAAGTATACTAACAAAATGTATGGTAAAATTTCAAGAAACTCTTACGAGGTTCTTCAAAATGCCGTGTCGTCCCACGACTACGTGATTTTCAGGGTGAATTTCAAGAGAAAAATCTCTCCGTGTAGGTGAAGAGCGGACTATTAGTGGCTCACTCGCGCGTTTATTTAACAAATTACGAAATATTCTCACCGATAGATATCGAGATCCCCCGTCGGGGGATTAATGTAATTAAAATAGAAACACTAACGTGAGGAAACCTCCGACTTACCGATCAATCTGGAGACCCTTCCGGCCTTTGCAGCCTCGATCAGAGTGCCCCAGCGCTTCTTACGGGAGTTGCTTCTGGTGCCGTGGCTTTGTCGCGGGCCGGTGGCCAGCCCGGGCACGCTATTAGTACTTGTATGATGTGGGCTCTTCTTCGAGGTCGTGCCCGGCCCGAATATGCCGCTCAGAGTCGAGCCGAATAACTCGTGATGGGAGTTCTCATGCTGCGCTTGCTGAAGGGACGCGATGAACTCGGCGACGGGCGGCAGGGTGCCGCTTCCGCCCGGCTGCGGCCCGATGTTGAAACCCTTCATTAACCGCCGCTCTTTCTGGCGGTTTTTCTTGCCACCCGCACCTACGGACAGCTCTTTAAGGCTACCGTCTAGGGGATAAACAGAAAATCGACGAGCAGCCTCAAGCGATCTACTAAAAAAAACTCAAAAGAACTTAAATAAGAAGTGAAAGAAAACGCAAGAGAAATCTCTAGTTCGCGTAACAGTGTACTAAATAGACCGTGTAAGTTTCTATCAGAATTCAATGTACGCAATGTATGTTACATTAATTGTTCGATACGCATAAGAAATACGGGAATAACCGGAAATATTAATTAAACTTCTTTTCTATTTTTTCTTGCATTAATGAATAAGAACAAAAGTAACTTCCATGCTTTCTAAAATCGTCTAAAATTCTCTGTTCGCTGCAAAACTTTTCCCATGCAGTTTGTGTAAAAATAAAAATTTATAAAAAGTACAATAAAAAATGTATTAATATACGTAATTCAGGCTAACGATTATAGCTTCAGCACAGAATTGAGAAAGGGAGAAAAAAAGGGAGAAAATGTAACTTAAATTAATACGATAAAATTGATTTATGCGAAGCTTGTGTGCGTGCCATAGGTAAGACATTATTTTATACATCCTCCCGTTACGATTAATTTGGACCTACACTTGACGCGGTATTTCGAAAATCAGGCGAATTCTTAATTAGAGTAATCAGCCCCCGAAAGTTTGAATGATTAATAGCGCCTTTGTTCAGCTTCGAATTACAAGGGGGTTACCTTTGCTTGGTGACTAATGCGTGTGTTATTGCGGGCAAAATAACGATTGGTATTCCCCAAGCAGAATCGCGGAGTTAAATTCGAAGTTTCGTCTCGCCCGGCGTGATGCGATTAACAATTTGCGGATTACCAGCGATTGCGCCGTCGCTCGTATAATTCTCATCGTTAACTCGGAAACACATTCGTTCGTCGCCGCGACGAATGCACTCTTTTTGTTGAGCGTCGCACTACAACGTTTAATTGCATACCTTACAGACGAGGTATTAATAATTCCATCCCGCTCGCGTATTACGAATATTCGTTTCGCGACATAAACCCTGCGACAATATTGTTTCGACCAAACGGGAATCCGTTCCTTTCAAAGAAAATTGAAAACACTTGCGATCAATATCTGTTGTATACATACACTTAACTGTTACGTTAGCAAACACCGTGCAACTGAACCGATGCTTCTCATGCGGGATATACGCAAAGCAATTTATTCTCTTCTCACTTCTCGTTTCAACTTACCTGTGCCGCTGCTCGCCGCGGTGGAGGTATTCATGCCGGAATTCTTCAGTATCTCGATAAGCTCGCAACGAAATGCACTGATGTCTTGTTTGATCTCGTTGACGTCGTCTTCCGTGACGCCCTCGCCTTCCGCCTTGCGTTGCTCGACGGTGACGTATCGTCTTACCAAATTTCTCATGATACTCTGATACCTGAAGTCCCGCTCGGAAGCCTGCTTGACCTTTCGCTGAGACAAGAATCGAACATCGAAGCCCCTCAGCTTCAAAAGTTTTCGTTACAAAGCACACGTTACGATACGCTTTATGTGGTACGCCCCAGATTTGTCGAGCCATTACATCGCGGATTCGTGTACCGAATTTTCCCGCGGCAAGAACGTCGAGCGTCGCTACAATTTTACTTTCAATCTTGAGTACCGTGCACCTAAAGATTATTAATTATCTCAAAGTGCACGTATAAAATATTATATCAAGTTGATTAAAGACAAGTTTCTTAAACAATAACGCGACACGCAAGATTTCGCCAGATAAGCTTATCTTTTAATCCGTCATAGCTCGACAAGAGTCAGTTTTGTTGGGAATTGCTTATAAACCCTCGAAAGAATCTGCGGATAAAAGTTGATAAGCCTGAAGAACTTTGTATATACTTATACCACGATCTGTAGATACGTGCGATATAGCAGCACGGTTACGACTAATAACGACAAAACTTTTCCTCGGACTTAATAGCCCTTGCAAGTTCTAAAAAAAAGAAAAGAAAGCACAAACTTCCCTCCTGACACTTGAAATTCCGCTCTAAATATTCTTGCCACATAAGAACCTAATTTAAAAATCCGAAAACGAAAAAGAAGAGCCCCGAGGAAATTCGTAAAAGGCATCTCTCGCGATAGAATACATATTTCAATATCCTGCAGCGAATCCCCCGCGACACGCCAGCATTGACATCTTATTCTGCAGCTCGCTTTGCGTTGCCCGAGCGATAAAAATTCAGGTTCGAAAATTGAGGGAGGATCGACTCCCCGGGGAATTTTCCCACAAAGGCTGCGTCGCGGATGCTATTCTAGCCCGGCGAAAATCCGTGAGAGAACTGTCTTTCCTACCCTGATTGTTCGCATATGTTCCTTCTTGGCCGCCCTGCTGTGTCCACAGAGCTTCCGATATACCCATTGCACGACGTACCAAGCGCTCTTCGGGGTCGGTATGATGTTAAACGGCGGCGGTGCGGTACCACCCTCCTCGAAATAGCTGATCCAGAGTTTGCTTCTCGCGAACTTCCACTCGACGTCGGCGCGTTCCTAATTACGAGCAGCGGATCACCCACGCTAATTAGTTTCAGCTAGTTATAGATGCGAAAAGTACGGCGAGGAACGATATGCCGTGTATTTTCTGTCCGATGTCGTTCCAAGTGTCTCAAGGACCCCGCGCTCGTTTCTTTTTAATTACAACAGACTAAATGTCGCCCTCGTCGTATTATTAATCCATTTAACGCGACATTTAGCGCGAGGAAAGTTTAGAGGTTCATCTCCTCCGTTTCTCACATTGTATCTCGTGTACACGATATCTAACTGCCGTAAATAAATTTCGCGGAAGACACTGGCACTTACCGAGATTAGTTGATAGGAATGATTCATCATGGCGATCAGGAGATTCAGGAGGACGACGATGTTGATGACTGAATAAGTGCCGAACATCAGCATGCCCCAAAACCTGGTGAACACCTTGATGCCGTCCAGTTCGAAGCTGTCGAGGTCCACCAAGCCGAAAACCGCCCAGAAGAGCGTTTGTATCGTCTCGAACAGACTGCCCGCCAAATTCATATCGTGTATTAGCCAAAGCAGAATCACCACGCCGAATAATACAAAAATAACTCCTGTATTCAGTTATAAAATATCCGGTAGCTTTATGTTGTGTCATTATGTTGTATAAAATGTATCAATTCAACAGCAACTTATTGACGTCAGTCGAGAAATTAAGAAGTAAAATAAGTGTAGAAACGACCTTACCGGCACTTCTTTATTACATTATAAATTCACAACGTGTCGGCCAGTAATACTGGCCCTCTTCAGGTGATAAATTTACATAAGTACCCGCAAATGTCTGAAGAACAGAAAAAACTATATGCAAGCTATGAGAATATGCGGTCTTGCGTAGGAGTGAAAATTAAAATTAAGTTGCTTTATATTGTATAAATTAAAACATAAAAATAGAAACGTACAAGATTCGTCAAAGTTTAAGATGTAAAATTATGTCAAACTTAAGAGACTTCTCTGTACAACTGACTAGACATGTTGTGCAGAGAAGTCTCTGACGTTTGACATAATTTTAACTCCTGCTACGTAAGGTCGTATATTCTCCTAGCTTACATATAGTTTTTTCTGTTCTTCAGACATTTGCGGGCACTTATGTAAGTTTGTTACCTGAAGAGGGTCAGTATTACTAGCCGAAACGTTGTGAACTTAAAATATAATAAAAAAGTGCCAGCAAGGTCGTTTCTACACTTACTTCATTTCTTAAAATATATCAAGTTTTATTCTTCGTCTCCTTCGCAAGATTTTAATAAAAAATCAAATCCTCCCGATTCTACACAGGGTACGTTCGCGGAGCGCGCTATTAACGCTGAAACTGTTATCTATCTTTCTTTGACGCGTAATGAGCAACAAGGACAGAATGACGCTTTCAGCGCTAAACAGCGCTGATAGCGAGCTCCCTGAACGCACCCATGGTTTTTATAGAAAGCAAATGTTTGTATAAAACGATAGTCATTGCGTACTTAGCGAATCGGCGCCAAACGGTGCACGCGTTGGGGTCAGCATTGGTGGAGCTGACGTTAAGCGAATGCGACATCGCTGATGGACATTGTTTTTTCTCCATGTCGGCGTAATACCAGAGAAGTTGATTGAGACCTACGCGATAAACGGGTTTTCTTTTACATTAAATGTCTGTCTTGCGTGGCATATTTCTTTTTATGACACTTTTGTTTCCATTTACCGCACGAGAAGGCGAAGAGTACCAGCATGTAGAGGAACAAGAACTTCATAATGTCCATGACCATCCTCGACAGGGAAACTTGCAGCGGACCGAGATGAGGATTCACAGAGAATATGTAGACGAGCTTTAGCGAACTGCAACGCAACATTACTCGCTGCTTTTAATCCGGATAGTACTAAAGTGTTAGTAATTTCCTACGTTAACTTTCCCGGCCTGGCTTTTACGTTCTGTCGCGCTCGGCCGCATCGACTCTCCCGGCGTAATCAAAGATTCATTTGCACTTTAAGCGCGATGCACTGGTCATTCGCATTCAAAGCACGTTCTAAACGCGTTTGCGTAAATTTCACAGCTATCGCAACTAGGGATCGTAATTGAGAGATATCGCGGTGCATATCATAATTCGCTTTATTATCTCGCCCAGGCGGGAACGAAAAAGGTTCAGCCTGCGACGCTTTCAAGGGTAGAGATTAATCGTGCTCCTAGCTCGCCGCGATCGCATCCTATCCCGAGTTTCGTATACGGCGATAGGATGCGCGATCGAACGCTCGCAATTTATTACCTGAAGATGTTGGCGGCGGAGAAGAGGCCCTCGGAGATGAGCATCGGGTCCCAAGTGTCCCACTCCTCACGCGGCAGCATCACCGATCCCGGCGCCTCGTTCTCCTTTTGCACCCTGTAGTAAACTACGACCCTGAGCGCCACCGTGGCTACGTACAGCGAGTTCGTTACGAAGTCGATCACGTTCCACATATCGTTCACGTACTCCTCCAGGCCCACGTCCCACAATTGTTTCACCTCCGACCAGATCAGCCCCGACACCCAGGCCAATATAAACCTGCGGTTTCGGTCAGCCGGGTTTTGAGCTTGTCTTCGAACGACAGGAACACGGCACGCCGGATCGCGCGCGCCTGTTCGCACGATTTATTCATCGAGGGATTCGCGCGAGTCGACGGACGTCGCCAGAAATTTATCCGAGAGAAATTAGCATCCTTTCAACGTTTCGATACCTTTCGCTCTTTTTATTCCTTTTTTCCCCGATCTTTTCCTTTCACCTCTTCCACCCTGTTACAATCGCGCCTCTCTGGTTATTGATTTAGCTCCGCGCGAAGGCAGAATCCCAGTGACATCTTATTAATAACATGCCAAATTGAACGCGAAATCAGTCTGACGCGCTGAGGTAAACATAAATTTGCGATATGACAGGTCTTGATCACCTCATTTCGATCTCGTCATCCTAAAGGGGGGAAAAAAACGCTTCGAGATTGTACGCGCGTCTCTGGGGTTTATCTCGTTTACCACCGACTTACTGTGTGTGTGTGTAATGCTTCTACCTTCTATATTACCGTCTTCCGCACGAACGGAGAGTGCCGTAAGCCGGTAGATATTACATGGATTTTACCCAGCTTTTCCCGCTCTTTCTTCCCTCCTTTCTTATTTTCGTCTTCCCTTTCTTTCACTTCTACAATTTTCTATCAAAATTGTACTCCTCGTGTGGAATCCCCATTGCCCGTCGGCAGAAGTACGCGTGTCGGGTTTACGAATAATAATACGAAGCTGGAGGAAGCCTTACCATTCGACGATCGTTGGCGCGGCACCTCTTTTCGTCGGCTCATGCTCCGGTTCGTGCTCCACGACATCGTGCCCCATCCAATTACCGATCACGCTCTCTATCCGCTGACTAGCCAGAATTAACATGACTGCGCAGGCAAAATTATGTGCATTCATCATCGTTAAAAATTCAGAACAGTCGTAATTTCAACGTGGGGTCGTAACAGTAATAACAGATCGCGCGACTCAGTCGAGATGGAATTCATTTCAGCGGAGATTTAATTCGCGATTTAACATCCCCGGCGTTTCACGTTAAAAGTTTGAGAGCCGCGATAAAGGACGGTTCCTCGCGGAAGGTCTTTTCGACAGAAAACGACTGACTGCATCATCCAAAATTGGTTAGAGCCTCCAATAAAATTTCCCTTAATGGTGTAACGGTGTAAGCGCGTAATTGGACCGGCGCTGGATAGTGGCAGCGAAGCCAAAGATGTATCGCTCGCGGTCGGACGAGCAATTAATCTCGGGACAGTAATGCTTCTTAGCCGCCTGAATTCCGCATATTGGTGCACGACTATTATTGGTACCGGCACCGTAAGGTATTTGTAAATTGTTTGACGTTTGCCACGTAGATGTTTGATCTGCCAACGTGCCGGGAAGCTAAATACGCCGTAGGAAACGCTGTTTGAGGTGCGTGTCTCTCCGAATACTTCCGCGGAATGAGTCACATTGGATATCGCAAACGGGTGAAATTATCGAGTCGTTGCACATAAAGCGCCGTGTACCGAAAAACTTTAGTTTATAAAATCAGTGTCTTGAATTTTTTCCCTTATTTTTGGTTCTTTCTCCGATGATGAATATTACGGTAAAACGATTCTCTTATAAAAATATGCTTTTGTGAAAATTCTGTAAAAAGTTTACGTTTCAAGTCATAATAAATTTAAAAAGTTAAAAATTATATAACTTTCACAACACATTCTACGATTTAAAACTCGTAGGTACAAAAACAATTTAAAATACGAATTTCGCGCACAGAGCAAAAAAGTCGTGTGAAGAAATTATGGACGTTGATGCGAAGTTTAATATTCGAGGTGTGAAAAACATGTTGCCGACTTTTACGATTTTTCATCTCTAGATTCTCTGCCTTCCATTTTTAACACAAATGAGATTATAAAAATCTTATTCATTCTGAGAAACGCGAACAATATTATTTTAATCATACGTTCATTTTGTTACCTCGAATACTACTTGGAAATTTGTTGATACAAAACCAATATTTTATGTGTAACGACCTAATAACATACGTTCGCTTGTATGCAAAGCAGATGAAAATGCATTCAATCGAATAAAGGCTCTTATTCTCCTTTAACAAATAGAACATTTAACTGCTTACAAAAGCAAGATTAGCGTTTCGTTAGTTTCGTGAAAATTTTTCCCGCGGAATTATTTAATCAGTGAGATAACACGGTGGAGCAAAAGCTTAATTGTCTGACAAATTAATAAAGTGAGAATATAAAGTAACAGAAGGTACACAAGTACCGAAACTTTGCGAGAAAATATTTTAGAGACAATAATTACGATAAGGTGTGACGATTGAAACGACGATTACGTGAAACGAAGGTGTATCGATTTCGAAAGCGAACACTACTTCGTACAGTCGTAATTGGCGGCCGGAAAGAGAGATGTTTATAAGAATGGGTTGCGAGTATCAAGCTGATTCAGCGGTGCCACCGATATTTCCGGAATGCACCGGATATTTGGGTCACGCTGATCAAGTGCGGCGAACAATCTAGGAAATGGCAGGTTACGGCCGGGTGTCGTGCCAAGTGGTTGGATTTAAAGTGTGACATGAAATCGCTCTGTGTGTGAAACGACTGGCCTGTTATCGAAATGTTGCATATGTTTCGCACGCGTTCGCGCAAAGATTCATTTATCCTGGCTTCGTTTTATACAACCGGACAGGAGGGTACTTTATACGCGATTTAAAGGTCGCAAAATTAGATTTTATCTAGGCGAACTTACGTCGCAACATAATTATTTTCTAAGGGTTGAAGGCATACTCACATAGAAAAGTGAAATACGACGCGGAATGACAGATGAACTTGATAAATGGTTTCCTCATAGTTTGGCCGACCATACTGTGAGGTGCGATGATATACGCTACACTAAAGACCGGGAAAAGGACGCCGATCCTGATGATCTCCAGCGCCTGGAGGAACATGTTCTTCCTTCGGAACCCTGGCAGACCCTCGTACCAAATCGATGCCAGTAGCTGCTGCACGTTAGGATGCGCCACGAACTGGAAATATCCAGGTAACGCGATATTGACCGATAGTTTCCGGCCATGCGACTGAGAGAAGGTGGCAGTCTCACACGCAATCAGAATTTGAACTGCAATTAGCACCTTCCAACTGTCATCTCTAATTACAACATGCTAACGAACGTCTCTATTCCTCCCTTTAATCAAAGCTCGATTGTCCCTGCGTCAGTAATGCCCCCCAAAATTTGCGTCAACGTTGTAATAATTAGCGATCAATTTGTGATATCATTATCAGTTACTTCACGTGTGTTTGAAAGGGTAAAAAGTTTTGCGAGAAATGTCAATTTACGAAAGCAACGACCATCTCAATTTGTTTGTAAAAATAAAACAACCGTACTCGCAAGTGCTCTGGGGGGAAAAAAAGAGACAGTTAGCAACCAATTTTGGGGCCCACAATTAGTAATCGAATTATTTGAATCGTTCGTAACTCCACTCTGGGAAAAATTTTGACCGTTTCTTGTTGTAGTTAAGCAACTTAACATTTCGGTTAGTGCCTCTTAAGTGAAAATTATCGTTGCGTTACTGAATATCGACAGAACTAATTGAGAGAATTGATTGGTATTACTGAAAAATCTTGGACAAAGATAGAATAGCTAATTGCGATTTTTAGTTACGCGGGGTAAAATTCGTAAAAGATTACGAACAATCCAAATAATTCGATTACTAATTGTGGGCCCCAAAATGGATTGCTGTCTTTCTTTTCCCAGAGTGTGGCTTTCATTATCGAGGACGGCAAAAATCTATTTCTAAGCAATCGGAATAACGAAGAAAATTGTGGAGTTTATTACTTCTCCGCTTGCACTCCGTACCTTCTTTTGTCTCAGCTTAACGGCCAATTTTAAGCGGTTAAGGTGCATCCGCTCGCCGTGCTCGAAAGCTGGTCCCGTAGGGTCGTGATTCAGCAGGACTTCGAGCTCGTAGGAACTTCTGGTGTGGTCCAGCAGTGCGGTCGCGAAATCTTGGCACTGTCTTCGGAGCTCCTGAAATCACGAAGGATTTCGTGCCTATCGCAACGTAAAGCAATTGCGAAAACGCGCGTTTCCCCCGAAGCATCCAATTTTCCGGGGACGCTGAAAATAATTCCCCTAATTTTGCCCGGAGATCTCGGTCGCGATTTCACCGATATTCCTGACGGAAATTCGGCGGATTCTTCGCGTTCGTCGCGTCGCGTGTCGGGAATTGCGAGCCGGGAAAGAATTCGCGCGCTCGACAAAGCCAGCGGCTGATCGAACTTCCAGGCTCTCTCTGCAAGGTCGACAAGCGCTCGAGATCCTATCCTAATCGTTCGCCAATCTTGCCCCGAGTCCAATTGAATTCTCGTCACGTATTCACGCGGATATAACAGTTTCTGTGATGCGTCCCGCATTGTTAGTCGACACAAACTGAGAATCGCCGCAGGAAGTTATATCCCACTTCATAAGAAGGCAAAAGGTGATGAGAACATCGTTCGACTATCGTCTATTTTCGTTATCGATCGCTAGGCAAATGCGGCACGTCACCAGCCGGGCTGAGAAAAATTGTTCCTTTGATCGAGCGACTCGGGTTTTCTCACGTCGTTATTTTTCACACCTTAATATGTGTGTGATATAAAAGAAGCCAGAGCACTACGAAGCGAACAACTGACAAGATTGTAAGGTTACACATCTCCTATCTGGAGAAGACCATCGTTATTCCAAATTGTTCGCAACATCAAGCTATAGTTCTCTCAACGATGTCGTAAACTGGAGTTATCTTGCGGTACACGAAGATACGCAATGTGATGTTTACTGTACCTCTCAATATTTTCCTACGACACGAGAAATATGTCCCTCGTCGACTGTTACATAAAGTCCAATATATTCAAACGACAAGTACGTCTCAAGTGAATAAGAGTTTATAAGTAAAATTAACTTCGGAAAGTAAAGGACAAATAAGGACAAAGGGAGAATGGAAGAGAAATGGAGGAGTATTCCTGGCAATTTATCAAGCTTTATATTTGCTTTACTCTCGAAATCGCCTTTATCGAGCCGCTCCTCAAGATCGACACTTGAGAGATGGGGAACGATACAACAGCAAAATGGGAGCAAAAAGAGCGGAGTTTTCCAAAGAAAAAGTGGGTGAATGAGGAACAGGGGGTCAAAGAAACGGGGCTGATGACGCCCTCGAAAGGCGGAAGGAGAAGGGCCGAAGAGGAAACCGGAATGTTGACGAGGCTAAAAGGGAGAACAAAGGGCGTGGCGGAACAACTTATAAAGCAACTCGATAGCGCCGTTTGCTTGGTGTATCGCTACTGCGAGGTGCGATTTATACGTGTATAAATCAAAAAGTTGCTCGAGTGTGGTGAGCACTTAAACTTTCGCCGCTTAAGCACCGAGAAGAGGCGATAAAGAGGGAAAGAGAGAAGCTACGTTAGAGCCCGAGGAACCGGGCTCCAAGTGAGCTCGCGAGTCGGAAGGGACGGAAAGGAAAACGCGGACATATATTTGCACGACCGCTAAATTAAGGGAAACACGTGCTAACTGCCGTACCTCGCTAACCGAGATAAATTTGTTTCGTGAAATCGGGATACCGCTGCGCAAAGAAAGAAACATCGCCCGAGAGCAATCTCGCGTGTCTTAAGTTCGCAGCTTGGAAAGCGAGCCCCACGCACACGTTTAAAGAAATTTTCATCGTTTCATCCATACATACGTGATATACGGAAAGTTGCGATGCGGCATTTTAGTGCGGTAGACGTACCTTCGACTTCGTCCTCTGCTTTCGCAGAATAATCAGTACGAGAGGCACGCGTTGTTTCTTGTGCAGTTGCAAAGATTACAAATGATAGGCGAAATATACGCTTTCCAAAAATATTAATCGACGGCGAATTTGTTAGAATAATAACCGTTAGATTGTCGCGTATAAATTTTATATGATCTTTAAATAATCTCTAAAAAAATAATATGTAATTGTTGGAATATCTCCCTCGCATTTTTAAGAATGAGAAATTATTTCCAAATGGAAGATTTATACTGCGAGTTGTTTCTATAACGTTACATTTCACTTTAAGACGTAGCTGATTAAGATCGGATAATGTCACACAAATTTCGCATTTTTTTTTCCACGTCTTCTTAAATTCACTAATAAAAAATTGCAAATATTTTACAGCGTTTTGCTGCAGCATGTTATTGTAAATCAACCGCGTCATTCAATATTCATAAAACGTTGCACAGGTAAAATTGAAATCTTTGCCATCTGACATTCCATATGCAACCGGACAAAATTATGTCGTTCACGAATATTCATGAGTGATAGGGAACATAAAATTTCTTGCCTGATACTCGCACTTGAATTCGTGCTCCAAGAACGAGAGTCGTCGAAGTTCCCAGGAGAGCTCAAAGGCAGTCAGGATGGGATCCTTAGACGACAGTGCTATCAAGGACGGCGACGCCAACGCCCGGTAGGCGTTTATTCGGCTCCTCGAATGCCTCAGGGAATCTTCCATCCTCGATGTCACGCATTCGTCGCATCTGAAATAAATAACAAATGGCAACAACAAGCCGAAATAAGACCAGTTTGATAACCGGCTTGGCGTCGCCGTTTCTCAAATATTTTCCAGCGCGGCTGCGTGTCTCACGATGCTACATCATCTTTTACGCCAACCGAGATCTCTTCTACCAACATTTCGACTATTATGCGCGCGAGCGACGGGAAATCTAGTTTCGAATCGAGGAAGAACTTGGTCGCTACTTCTTTTCATATCCTGAGTTTACGAACGAAACAAATAGCTTTAAACGTACAAAACGAGGCGGCTTTAAATAATATTTTTAGCGTAAATTTCGTGCGGAAGAACGCTATTTTTCCAACAAAAGCTACGCGCTATGGGGTGATGAATGTAAGTACTCTGCACTCGGTACAGCTTTTGTCCGAAAAATGGCACCTCTTCACGCGAAACTCCCACGAAAAATATTGTTGTTCAAAACCTGCCCCATGTTTAAATCTATTCCATCTCTCTTTCTCTCTCTCTCTCTCTCTCCCTCTCTCTCTCTGATACATGGATGTTTTAGCAGAGTAAACAATATCATTTTCACATCGTACATTATGTAATATAAAGTTCTTCTCTCGCATATGGTTAGTTATTATATCAATCCGGACAACTTTCTGCAATTCCAATGCGGGACGCGAGACAAAGAGTTACGATTCTCTTAATGTAATGTGATTATCACAAATTAAATTTTCCCCTAGAGCGGCGACGGTGGTAACACGGCGCTCATGCTTAGCCTAATTAAATTAGCTTTTGTCGCGTCCGCACAAAGGGATAAGACGATAAACCGGCCGAGGGAATTAATTAGCCCCAAAAAGAGCGCTCTCAGTTAGGGATCAACGACCGGACACTTCTAAAGCACTTGTACGTGAAGATTAATTAATCGTATCATTAAAAAAAAATTAACGTCTGTATGAAAAATATTTTGTTAAATAAATAAATAATTAAAATATCGCAGGAAAGTCGCGTTAAAACAAGAATATCGATTTTTTCGCGATATAAATCACACGGCGATGCACGAGAACTCTATTAAAATGTTCAAAATGTTCGACAAGTAATCTGCGTAAAATGTGCACGATGTACAGCGTGAATTATAAACTTACAGCAAAGGCAAGAGAGAGTAACTTAACGTGAATTATTTTCTTCGGACGCTGAGCCCCCTCAATTTTATTTCATAATCGTCCAAGTGTCTAACGAATTTCGTGGCCTTATTTCATAATCGTCCAAGTGTTTAATGAATTCCGAGGTCTTACCCACAGCGAACGTCGTGTGGCATCGGCAGAGTGGATCCACGATCCAGGAGAATCTTTATGATTTCGTAGTTGTCCCTGTGAGCCGACAGGATCAACGGCGTGATGTCGGGCGTGAACGTGGCTGTATCGGGAGGCAGAGCCTCCCAGCTCTAAAATATTAAACCGCAGGTCATTACTTTCGTAAAATTCTCGAAAAACAGCCTCTCTCTCTCCTACGCGCGCACGAGCAATGTTTTTTTTTCTTTTGTTCAACCCGTTCGATCTAAAATTATTATTTCACAAATCGCTCTCCGCAGTTATCACTCATCGTCGCGTACAATTGACATTTGATCTCAATTGTAGCGAGCCCTTTAAACGAGCTTTCGATGGGCGAAATGATGTCAAATGCCAATGATAACTCGACGATAAAGTGGAGTAATAAGTCGACTAAATAAAGCATACTTTTTTTCAACACAAGCAATCGACAAATAATCTCTCTTGGCGCAGACTCGCGCGCTGCCATTGTACCAGCGTGATCGGCTTAATCAGTCATCGTCACGGGTGGTAGCTCCTTTCTTCACGGGAAACTAATTCTCCCCATATAATGAATTCGTTGGGCATTTTCGGACCCCGCGCGCGCGCGCGGATATCATTCCATTAAAGTTCTGCGTAAGCTGATTTCTTACCAAAGCCGATTAGAGCTCTGTTCAAAATTTCGTATTCTTCTACTTTTTCCTATTGCAACCTCGTTCCCTCGCTCTTCTGGGTACTCGGTTTCCCTCGTTGCCCTCGCGAACGACTTTATACTTTGACGGAATCGTCTTCGTGGAGAGAGAGAGATCATTTGACGGCGGAGCAGAGTACAACCAAAAAAAAAAAAAATCGCTTGCGGAGCGACCGACACGGCGAGTAATCGATTTACGGACTTCAATCAACTTTTATCTATATATTTCACTTTCGCGGGTAACGCTTGTGCCAGATTTTCTACTACAGATTACAGATACAGCACGATGCGACGTAAAGCTCGATTATAAAACTAGAGTATGGGTATATTATTCCGCGCATATCCCATGCAAAAGTTGTGAAATTATTATTCAGCTAGAAAACACGACGTCTGCGACGTTGACAAATTAAAAGCATCGTTGGCTTAATTAAAAGAATAAACGAGCAGTATAATTTAAACGTAGTGAAAAATAATTTTTATATTTTTTTAGATCCCCAATGAAACTGACTAAATTATAATTCTGGCTAATGAATTATATTATATATAATTTTTGTATTCTCCCTCTCTCTCTCTCTCTCTCTCTCTCTCTCTCTCTCTCTCTCTCTCTCTCTCGCTCTTATTTAGATGTAAAGGAAGGGTACGTGTATACAGACACTTACATGTGGCTCGCCATTTCTGTGAAGGGTCTCCTCGTGCTCTAGTAGGACCTCCACTGCCTCGACGAATTCCTCGGAGATAGCGTGGAGCAGTGCATCCTTGGTATCGACCTTGTGCTCTATTAAAAGCTCCACCATCTCTAGATTTTCATTATCGATCGCCATGAGGAGGGCCGATCGTCCGAGAGGATCCACGCAGTTAATGTTAATGTCGGCCTCGTGGGCTTTTTGGAGCATTCTGCAGTGACAGGAGGGTATTCGGGAGATTGATGAATTGCCGTTTAGGATTCGTAGGTGCAAATACTCGTAAACAGAAAATCCCAAAACTACCGGATATCCTTTCAGCCGCTACGGAGAATTATTTCTCTGAGCAACGATATCAAACGGAGCGTCTGTTTCAAAGCTTTTCAATTTTTAGCGTTATTCAACATTAACGTTACTTTGCCAAACGCTTCGAATTAAAATCGCATTAAATTCCATTTGAAATTGTCTATAAAATACGATTTTGCTTTCCTGATATTCGATTTATTATACCGAGACTCTGGGGCCGGTATTGATAGTTGGATCTTATATTATTCAATTTACCGAGAGCTGCTGTATGGAACATTTTATTGGCTACGGGGTATCTAAAGATGATCTTAAGACAGTCTTGAATATAAGATCTGGCTATGAATACCGGCCTAGGTTTTCAATTACTCAAGAGTTCAAGTAGGGCTTTACCTGAAGTCAGTCAATATCTGTAATAGAGATATCCGATAGTTTCAAGACGCCACGTATAATATAAAAAATGTACTCGATGGTACAAATATTTGTTGGAAATTAGTAGCCGTCTTTTACAAGTGGATTTAACTGTTTCCCCGGTAAAACTGTAACTCGCACAGATAACGATGTCAAATCTGACGTTGTAACAGAGGAATTTCGAGAGTGCGAAGTTAATCATAGATAGCGATCAGTTTCAATTACGCTAACATGAGAAGCATAGCGGAGGGAATTCCTGAAAGTTTCGAAATCGTGCGAGCAAGCTTTATAAGATAATTAGAAGATCATGTGTCCCGCACACACGATCGGTGGAAGCTCATACATTTGTGAAATATGAAATGGCATACAGTGATAAATTATTCCTCGCAATAACATCATGAATTGAGCAATAAGAAAAATATTGCTGTCTCAGTTCAATTCTCTTACTAAAAAAAAACAATCTTCGAAATGATAACGAGATTACGTAATGACAAATGTAAGATATATTTTTGCAGAGCATGCACGCTCAAATTAAATTAGCGCCGTAAACTGCACTGTAGACTTGTCCCAGAAAGTTTAAGTGAAATAAAATTTCCGCGTAACGTTGCGACGCAGTTAGCTTCCATGAAAAAGTTTATTGCTATTAACTCGTATTCTTTTTTTGCACGAAAGAAGTTTCCACCCTGGATACTTGCTCGCACGATGAAGTCCATGTTCACGTATGTGAAGTTAGTTCGCCAGCTACGAGAAAATTAGATAAAAATAGTCTTAATCGATAGATTTTCGTTTGCACTTTTCCCATACAATTGGACTATCCGTTTTGCACGTCCTTAATACTAAAGTTGTAAGCAAATAAAGTCTCAAGCGTACGATCAATCCAGCTAAGCAAACAAGGATTCGAAAAGTATGTGAACGTGCAAATAATATCTGTCTATTAATATAAGTGGTTTTAATTTTATTCCAGACTCAGCTGCTGCAACCGACTGCTCGTCAATATTTGTTTGCTCGTAACTTTATCACTGAGGATGCGCAAACGAAAAATCAAATTATATAGAAACGTGCAAAGGAAAATTGGTCGATTAAGATCGTTTTTAATTTTCTCGTAATTGAGTCATTGATTGAGGCCACCCAAAATTGATTTGCCTATAAACTTTTAATGTAGGGCAGGGCGAACGAAAATTCCAACGGGACTCACAGGCAACTGTTTGCGAGAAGAAGATTGCTCATTTGATTTGATTTCACAATATTGCTAACTTCACACAGAGGTTTCCATGTGCGACACAAATGTCTATCTTTACCAGCGCGTGGATGCGCGTGCGCACGTGCTACGTATTTCTTATATGTAATAGCTTTATGAGGATAACGCACAATAATCGCACTCCTTTTAAGGGGATG
>NW_011967172.1:52874-68999 GCF_000949405.1 Vollenhovia emeryi
CCCCTTAACTCGCGACGGAATAAAAAGATAGAGAGATGGGGGGGGGGGCTCGTAAGGATACACGCGCACACTAGTTAAGGTAGCACGTGTGTGAATGCAAACAAGATGATCCCCTCGCGTATATATTCACATATAAATACGCTGTTTCTCCGCTTAAATAAATATTTTATATCTGTAAAGAGAATTCCCGTCTCCTCCTCGCCTCTTTCTCTCCTCTTTCCTCTCTTAATATCCACGCGCAATATTCCCGGGCTGTCAAAAGACAGTATATCTCCCTGGATTTTACGTTATAAAAGTTTCGCGGCCGGTATTCATCGACGTTGAACGAGATTAGCGTAGAAAATAAAGTACGTCTGATTAAACGCGAAATTTATTTGTTCCCTTTTCGCCCTGTATTTCACCCGCGCCAATAAGACAGCCAGGCGGTGTCCATAAATTTTTAACCATAAATTTTCACTGACCTTCTAACGGAAGCCACGTCTCCGCGCTCGACGGCGAGAAGATACTTCTTCTCCTGCAGCGACAGGCTGGCCATTTCCTGATGAGGTCTCACGACGTTTTCTTCCTCCATCATGCCGTGTATGCTGTGCCTCTATAAGCGCAATTATTTTATCTCACACGTATACATTTAAACGTACCTTGTATTAGCTGCTAACTCACGAACGCTTCAACCCGGAAGTTAATAAGCGTTTCTCTCGCGAGGATATATTAACAGCGCGTTCCGGCGTATTGTTTAATGCAAATTTTGCACGGAAGAAAGTTCTTCTGGAAGACAAACTGCGTTTCTAAAAACGTAATTTCCGCAGCTACCACCTACGCGCGAAGTCGGTCGTATTTCCTCGGTGTTACGTCTACTTCCGGTGTTTCTTCAGCAGTGCGCCCGTGTCGCTAAATGTTTTCGCTTTGTTTTACAATGCATCGCGCCATTGTCGCGCCGCTCGGACCCAAACGCGCGTTAAGTTACACACATTTTGCCGGTTTAGCGACACCCAGCCTCGTTTCCCGCCGTCGTTGTAGCGGTCATGCACGATCCAACACTCGCTACGTGATTTTGCGCGGCGCTCACGCGGAAGTTGCATACCGAATCTGGAGCGAGCGTATGCGCTCTCGTGTGCAAGAGTAGCTAACGAGGTGAAATGCGCCCTCCCGGGTCCGAGGATCAATTGTGGTCCCTCACAACTGCGCCCGCGGAATGTACGTAACATTGTATCCCGCGCGGTGCGTGCCTCGCATCGCGATCGGTCCTTCTCTTTCATCTACGGGCCCTCCGGACTTTCATTAATTACCCAGTTATCATAATTGAAGACCTAACTGCGATCCCTTCTTGCAATCTTCTTCTTTCTTTAGAGATTCACGCGTCTATCTTGAGAGAGGATTTAATTTCATCGTGGCAGTTACGTTGATTCCGCGATTTCAGTTTCACGCTCGCTATAATACTCTCATCTTTATCGGGTATTCTAATTTTCTTTCGAGTCTGAAATAATATCGTTGAAACAACATCGGTATTAATAAATGAAAAGCATCAGATTATTGTCTTAATAATCTGGATATTTAGTTCAATGCTTAAAAATGAAAATCCATAGCAAATACAATTGAGTGAATGGCTGCGTTCGGCAGGAAAAACTGCTTTGCAACTGTTGTAAAATTCGTGAATCTGATTGGTGTGTTATCTCAATCTTGTGTGAATTTAAGAGCATACGCCAATCAGATTCATAAATTTTACAACAGTTGCAAAGCAGCTTTTTCTGCCGAACGTAGCCATTGATTTATGTTTGTGGCAGCCCGTGACGTTAACGTTTAATTCCAGCAACTTCATTTTGCTTAATTCAATTTCCCCTCCCCGTGTACTCTACTGCATTTAATGTTTTTTTTAAATAATTCCTTAACAAATTTATTGTAATTTTAGTTGTTGTATCAGATTACTGAAGAAGACCGGAAGGTGGGTAGAAATGTTGGGACAAAAGAATATATTTTCCACGTTTTAAACCACGCACTGTGTTCCGCGTTTGTTGGTTCACGTCGGCCTCATCGATTCTTCCTTTTTGGAGCCTTCACTACTTTTCTTGGCTTTACTTTTTAATATCAGGCATGATAAATTAAACGTTAGGTTAATAACTCACAAATAGTTTTAATATCTTGATTTGACTTTAATCCGATGAAATGCAATTACTGATGAAATTTGGTTGGCAAACCGATCATATTTTTCATCGGATATACAATTGAATTGGATATATCCGTTTGTTATTATATTTAATCGGACATTTTTCTCAGTGCACAATTGTTCGTGATCTCATATCGTTCGTTCGGCCAATATCGCTATGTTAGTAAGATATCAGTCAAAAAATGATTGCACTCTTTGGTTGAAGAGTGAGCAAAGTCAATTGAAGTTGCATCGTTAATTGTTAAACACGGGTAAAAGCATCAAGAGATGTGTATTGGGCGTGAGATCAGATTGAACTACGTTTTGACTAATTGTGTGAATAGATTACTTGAAAAGGGTCCAAGTCTGGGACTGAGACGTCATTTTTTTTTTCAAATAGAAATATTGGCCAGGTCATTAAAAAATTACGTATCATTGATTAGATTAATACTTTGTTAATATAAGTTCGAAATTATGCTGAAATTAAACGCATTACCCGCTCTCATTATCGACTCGCAACCGAAGATTCAATTCGTTAGCATCAATCTGTCGCGCTATTAAATTACCGGGTGCGAGAAATATTTTGGGACAGGCTACGGGTTAATATTGAAATTACTAGCGGGGACGCCCTGAAACTTCATCGCGAAAACATAAATCGAATTACCCGCCGACCGTACAAGTTACGTTTCACCGTTGACGCGTGCAAATTCCGCGTTCGGATCCGCGTTTCGTACAAAGGGCATAAATATAAAATGTGCTTATTGTTAGCGGCGCATTTTAATTGCCGCCCGGCCGCGCCGTTTGCACCATTTGTACCATTCGATGCGCAATCAATTTTACATTGTCATAAACAGAGATGCACCGAGGCGGATATCGGGCCGTGAATTAGCTGCTTTACCATCGATTATCGAAAGTTATTGAAACGCGGCGTCCGCCGATACGTACGCGAATTTCCCCTCGCAACAAATTCATCCGTCGCGATATCTGTCGCGCGGGCGAGATAGCGTCTCTGCATTATGTTGTTCGAGACCCGATCCATAAACGTCGGACACGCGCGCGACGTATCGCGGACACGCGCGCGAGCGAGCGAGCGTAGCTCGTACGCAAATCTTGACCCAAGGGCCTACGTCGGCGCGATCGGCGGGGCGCTACAGCCTTGATCGGCATCCACTTTTAGGAGACGAACGCGTGGCCGTTAAGGGCGAAAAAGGGTCGCGCGGGCCTTAGCGGGCCGTAAAGGCATGTGTATGATAGACGGTGTTTGTCGAGGGCGCGCCGGTTCGACAATTAAGGTGCGCCCTCGGCAAACACTCGTTGTCAGTGTCGGCCTTCGCAATATTATATTCCAGTATCTCGAGTGCGTCGTGTTAGAATACACAGCTCCCTTTTCGTCTCCGCCGCGCGCGTCTGCTCTCGCCTTTTGTTAAATAAACTATGCGTCGCGTTTCTACGATCGCGAAATCCGCACTGGGAAAAACTTTCATCCCGTAAACCAATTGAATGGTGCGTCCGATGGGTAACTTTTCCGATTAAATTATGGATACATCCGATGAAATTCAGTTATCGATGAAATTTGATTGAAAAACCAATCACACTTTTCGCCGATATACAATTTAATCGGATATACCCGTTTGTTATTATGTAATCGGATTATCCGATTGTTTATTTAATCGGACATTTTTCTCAGTGCGAGCGCACAAACGCTTGCTCTCCTAGGAAGCTTGGAAAAACTGTGCAACACGCATGTTACAGAAATTCGCACACGTATCTTGTAACTACAATAATTCTCGCAAATTTTAAGTTACTTCGAAACTGATTCCACTTCCCCGCGTTCTCTTGAAATAAAGCGCGTTTCCCAAAAGTGTTGAGCCAAAGGCAAATAGCCCTTCGTAGCTCCCAAATCTCTTTTAAAGCTCTAAAGTGCTTTCGGATTTTACCGTATTTTATCACAAAAATATTAGAGGGGGCTCCGAGTACACGGAGGTGAGCGAATCCCGGCTCCCGCGTGAATTGTATCGACGCCCTCAATCTCGGATATTGATTTTCACTTTACGAGAAGATCTCTCATCGCTATTTTCGAGACGCCTGTTTTCATAAGACAATGCGAGTCCCCTGAAAGAGGGGGCGCGCAAACGAAACCCTCCCGCTCCGGTTTCGTGGGACTTTGGATCCTTTTTTTTCCCCCCCAGCGAAAAGTTGTTTTCGACGAGACGGTTTTGCAAACAGGATTAAATCCGCCGGCAGGGAAAACGCAGGAACGCTCGCCAACCGCGGCATTTCACTCTGCCATCGTGGATTAAATGCTTCGCCTCAATGCCTTCGTTACGCGGAACAGCGGAAAGGATCTCGTGTCTCAGCGTGGCGTACTCTTGGCAAAGCAGGCACTTAACGTGGCCTATAAATCCTACGTCATTAGGAAATCATTCGACGTACGCGCGGCTCTAGGATTTGATGCTATAAATTTTCAATCTGCCGCCTGTGCGTTTATTCCGCTTGAAAAATCTCATTTAGAAGTTTCGGGAGCTGAAATAACAGTTTGTGTGTTGGATAATTCTATAGAAATATCTCACGATCCGACGCCTCATCTGGAGGAAGCATTTTAATGCGCTAAAATAAATAATTTGCCCCCTTATATTTAAACGAAGCTGTTTGGCGTAAAAATAATTTATTTCAATAATGTATTACTCCCGAGAACAATGCAAGTTTTATTCTTCGCGCTTAATTAATGCAATTGTAAACAGACGACACGTGTCCCTAACAACCTACTTCGTGCATATCTTATGCACGACTGTGTTTGCTGTCTTTAACGTCTATTTAGCTCACTACACCCCGCTATCTGTATTCGGGTTGCATTTCTACTGTCCCGGCATCCGACTGTCTCCGTATGCCCTGTCTCCACATGCAGTCCACCACCACTGCCTCTGCGTCTGACTAAACTGTCTGTATCTACTATTCGCGTCTTGCATTCGTGACGGCCCACGCTGGCATCGGTGATATACGCGCGCACTCTATGGAGATATATTATATTTCTACGATCTTCCGCACAATGAACGATCTATTGTCGGCCGGCCCTATTGTCTATAACTGTCGAAGAACGCGCGCGCGTGTGTGCGAGGGTGAGCGTAAATTTCGCAAGTGCAAAATCCGGGCGAAATTTTTCAGGTAGAGAGACAGGAACGATCTGCATTAAGATCGAAGCGTTTATAACTGAATAAAACCGATGCGATTAATGGATGAGCTTCTGTACGGATTATGCATAATGCATGTCGCGCGATAAAAATTGCCCGAACGGAAATACTGCGGCCGCGCCGTAATTAAGAATTGAAAGTGGGCTTTGGGCGTCTTTTCTTAACCGATGCTAATTTCATCAAAAATTGACGGTTGTGTTATTCGAAGCTCGATGAGGGTGGGCACGAAATTCGGTCACGTAACACACCAGAATTCAGCGGTTTCGCTGCGCGAGCTCACTCGAGGACATTTACGAGGCACTAAAAGATGAAAGCAACCCGCTTGCGTTCTCTCTCTCTCTCTCTCTCGAGCTTTTCATCCCTAAATAGATTAACCGCGCGTTCCACGGCGTGTGCAAAGTGCGTGTTACGATGGTAGAACGTTAACAGAGAGTGCAATCCTGGGCGGTGATCCCGATCCTGGGAGCGCAAAGTCGAAAGATCGAGGAGACCGTTCACCCGTCGCTCTCATCCTTTTAGAGAATTCAACCCACTTGCCGTTTCACGAGACGATGAAAACGAACGCTTCTGCCAGCTACTCGGCACGAATGCCCGAAGATGCGCACGTGTATCTGCCTCGTATCTCACCGCGAGTGCCTTCGACCCAGGCAGCGACACGGGGAGAGCATAGTATCTCCCTGAGAGCCAGTTTTTCATTTTCTTAACTGTTAACCGCGGAAGTTAGTCGACTCCCCATCCCTTGCCATGTTATTATCTGAGAGGAGACAGAAAGTCGGCTGACCTCTGGTCATTTTCTGGTTAACAATTAACCAGAAAATGAAAGCCGGGTCCGCGAGAGACACGTTTCCCGGCCTATCCGAATAAGCTTATGCCCTTTATGGCCGTTTTCCCCGAGTCTTCCCTCTCGACGTGCTCTGCGAGATGATATAATTAATTATCCATAATCGCGCCGCAGAAAGCGACGTGAAGACCGAAGCTATTTGCAGATTCGCCTGGCCGCTAAATAATGCAATCGCCGGCGAAGCGAGAGAGAAATTCGGCCGAGAGGAGTTTGGCCTTATTCGATGGCTAAATGTCTGCGCCATCGATCAGTCGCGAGCTCGGTTTATACGATAGCTGATATTAAACATCTCTGCCAATCCTCGGGGCCCTATGCAAAAATAATCACGCCCGGTCTATCGCGCCGTCGTCTGCGTTAAACGTGGTTATCGAAACAGCATTAAGGTTTAATCTAACTCGACCCCACTGGTACCGGCTGCGACGCTCCGCTCCTTCCTGTCGACAGACAGGGCGACGGAAAATCGAAGGAGAGAAGAAGCAAATCGCTATCGCGCGGCCAACATCCGCCGCGACTCGATAAAAGAACAGTGCAAGATTCTCTCTCCCTCGCTCGCTCGTTTTCTCTCACCCTCCTGTAATTCTCAAGCCGCGCACAAATTGGATCGGCATCGGAACGTCGTTATCGGCTGCCGCCCTTTCTGTTTCCGCTTCCGCTTCTTTCGCCGCTCGTCAAACTCCGAGTTGTAGTTTCCCGCTGCGGCGAGGAGGGAATTTATGCGAGGACTGAAACCACGGCGCGGCGCACCCGATTTATTTCCAACCCCCGGAACCCACGACCCGATAACCTTTTCCCCTCGCGCTACATCATTACCGTCGGAATCGTTTTAAATTGGTAGCGGTACAACTGTTACCCCACTCTGGTATTTATTATACCGAGAAAAAGCGAAATCACCGGAGAAAATAAATATATAAATCAAAGGGAGATCCGAGTGGAGGAGGTCACGACGCTTAACGATCGGCAAGGAGATCCGTCTCTTTGAGGAAATACGAGAATGCTGGTGTATACGAAGATTAATTTCGCTTAATTAGACGCTGAGCTTAATTAGAAGTAATGCGATCCTGACTCCTACTCTCTGACAACTTCGCGAATACGTAGGTGAAAGGTTAATTCCTTCTTGCCTGGATGACACCCCGTCGAAACAATACACGTCAACCTCGTACTCTCTCGTTACCTTGACTTTCTTATCAATTTCCGGCCGTTCGAGCAGACAGGTTGTCTGTACGACGTGTGTCGGCGTCAGTGGAGGTGCCTCGGGGTCGAAGTTCACGTGCTGCCCGCCGGTGCCCCGCAGGAAGCCGCCGGCGACGGCGGTGATTCGACCCCTCGTTGTGTCGGACGCCATTCTCAAGGGAAAGTTATTCGTGCCACCTCCGCCTTGACCGTCGTCCTCTTCATCGACGATGTCTTCACCAGGGGTTGTGTCGCCCCTGGCGAACTGCTCCTCATCTTCGTACGCGCTTTCTGAAATTAATAACGTCGCCGTTAGCGCATGAAACCGTATTATCCTGACTTTTCAACTTTTCAGCCTTGTGCTCTTACAACATACTCTCTAAAAGTCTATCGGTTCAATTTTCTTTAATGGAACCTCCTATTGTTTATTATACTATCTTGTTCTACTAATTAATAGGAACAACTTTTGTCTGAAACATTTTTTAATTTGCCTAATACCTTTTGCGATATTCAAGAGAAAATGTGTAACTTTGTCAAATGCCGCGCGGGAGCCACCTTAATTAGAAAGAAAATTTCAATTAAATGGCGAGTATATAAAAGCCCATTTATGTTAGATCTCCGTCGAAATTGTTCGAATTTTGTTTATGACGTAACAAAATCGAACGCCTCGTCGATCACGCAAATACCGATTGCGCGAGCAATGCTCGGCGGTGAAATAACGCCACGATGAACGACGCAAGACCGTCCCCGGTGAACTATTCGAAGAAATGATGGATCGTGGGACGCACTCTCTTTTATTAGCCGCGGGCAAATGCACGCACGAGCCGGGCAGTTGAGTCTTTTACGGGCGCGTACGTGTACGCCGTCGTGTAATTTTCGGAGAATGGTGCGATCGACGCGCAATAATGCCGATGCCGGTAACGTCACCCGGCATTTTACGTCATCGCGCTCAAAGCGGCAAGTTTAATGGCAACAGTCAACGATTATTAACGTCAGGCAGGCCGACAATCCCCTCCCGGATGCGACAATGGAGTTTGAAGATGCGTTAACGCCGTCATTACGCCGGCAGGCTGTAAAACGAGGTATACGTCTACTGCCTTTCATCACGTATCATCCGCGCGATGTCTGCGCAGCGGGCTTTCCTCGCGTCAATTATAAACTATGTAAATTATGCTTGCCAGCTGTGTTTCCCGCGGCGTGCCGTTTGCGCGGCTCGCGGACGCTCGAGCCGCGCGGACCACACGCTGCCGGCGAAAAAATGCCACAAAAATAGAACGTCATTCTTTAAAATAGTAAACTGGAAAGGGCCCTTTTTCGTCTCAAGTTACGAGCGGAGCACGAGAAGGTGAAATAAATGAAAGCCGAAATGCGCATTATTTATAAAAAAAAAACTGCGATGTCAAGGATGTAAAAAAATTCCGAAAGTGTCAAACGTTTTGGTCCGCTTCTCTTGGATTCTCTTCAACTAAAAGAAGAAACGAAAAAATTTTTTCAAAGCTCTTAAGAGCTTTGAGCTTACTTTTAAACTTTCTTTAGCGCGTCGCAGTTTTAAAAGCCAAACCCGTGTGACGAGATGTGAAAAAAAAATGCCTTCATAAATATTTCCCTCGTTGTTTCGACGAGCATTTTTGCAAATTGATTTTAACACGCGAATTGCGCGATACGATCACACGGGGGGGGGGTGGGTTTGAACGACTGCGAGACGGCTATCTCGCCGGATCGACGCGCATCGATTAATCCGCAGCGAAATAATCCCGTCGCCGTGCACCGCTTGCGCGGCACTCGCGAAAAATGATCCGCGCTATTTATTGAGCACTAAAGCTGCATGACAGCTTGCCCGTAAATTCAGGCCAACGGCCATGGATTCGGCGGGCGACGCTGAGAAATAAGCACCTTCGCGATTAATGAGCGCGTATCGGCGCGACGGGCGGGAAGGGACGATTTTACCACTGCTCAATTCCGCAAAAGCGGAATAATTGTACGTCGCCGTAAATTTGTGCCCCGTAATACGAGCCATCTCGATTCCTTTCGACGTGCTATCAATCTCGATTGCGAGCGCATTTTTATAGGGGCGACAAACTGCCGTCGTTACCCCGCTCGCGCCATCGCGGCGCTGCTCTCGAAACGAGATTATTAAAGACGAGATAATTTGTACAGAGCCGCTGGGGCGTATGCTCTGTAAACAAGTTGATAAATTTGTACAATTTGCCGTTTCGCATTTGAGCCAATGGAGACCGGCAATGCTCAAATAAGAATCTTTATGGTACGGCGAAGGGAGTAAAACGCGAGAGAATCAATCATCCGTGTTCCATTGTACAAATATTATGCGAGTCGCGAATAAAGTTAAATGGAACAACGAAGGGAATAATAATAAAAGAGATAGCGCATTATAGCGCACGGTGTTAAGATAGTTTAAACATTATCGCGGCGAAAAGTATTTAAGGAAGGCAAATTGCGGTTGGATGTTATTTTACAATTGCATTGAATAAGCTAACAAAAGGGGTAATCTTTAATGTCGCCGGTGGTGCTTAAAAAATTTTAATGATAACTTGACATGTCTGGCAATTTTTGTGTTCCAAACTCACAACGTGTCGACCATGGTTTGCGGTCTTTTTCAAGTAATATTGTATCAAGGACCACAAACTATGGTCGAAACGTTGTGAGTTTTCAACATAAAAATTGCCAGACATGGTCAAGTTATCATTGAAGTTTTCAAGCGATATTGTGTCAAGGAGCACAAACCATGCGTCGAAACGTTGTGAGTTTTTTTATGTTCAAAACTTTGAAGTTTTTTAATTACTACTGGCGACATTAAAAATTACCCCTTGTTAGCTTATTCAATTCAATTGTAAAATAACATCCAACTGCAATGTGGTCCTAGATACAATATCACTTGAAGAGGACCACAAACCATGGTCGAAACGTGGTGAGTTTTAAACATAAAAATTACCAGAGTCAAGTTATCATTGAGGTATTTTGAACTGAATAAGATTGTACTGCTAGCGAGACGTTATTAAAGTCCAATGTAATAATATTGCTGATAATTCCTTCGTTTCACGGATGAAAAATGAAAAAGGTAGGCGAGATTATGAGGTGAAAAAAAATAAGCGCGAAATTGCCGCAATAGAGGCGCACTGATTGCGCTTAAGTGCATCCACGCAAAGACCTATATATTTTATACAGGCAATTTATTTCACAATTCCGTCGCGGTACGCGTTCAAGCTCCGGGAGAACTTGCTTAAGGAACTCAATCCTACAAAGGAGTGGCATCAAATTATCTGCCGGAGTTATTGCCTAGCTTCCGGCGGAGAGCGAATTGCCGATCTTCTCAACGCATATTAGTAACAAACAGGTTAGAAAGTTAAGCTTCCCATCCCTGGGTGAGGTCATATCGGTACACGTCAAAGCGCTTACGTCGCCAGAATGGGTGATTACGTATTAAAAATGCATGAGGCGCTCTGCATTAATATTTATGAAAGTTATTATCTCCCCGATGCGAAATTTCGATCGAATTAAATGTTCATCGCGAAATCCATCGAGATCGCAAAAATTGCTGGAGTTATTTTTCGAGCTAAACGCCACGCGGACGGTTCTCTATGTTTCCTTGTAAATCATTTATGGTTTACGTTAACTCGTACACGGCGCGCGCGAGCTCGCGCAACAATGTGTGCAAATTCCTGACAGTTTGCCGTCTAAACTTGCCGTTTCCGTCACGGCGATTCCTCGATTCTAAATTGTCGTGGAGGCTCCACGGAAGCCCTTCACGTCGTTCGTTTAGCGACTTCACCGCCGCCGAATGAGAAACGTGTATCGCATGAATGTATCGCATTCGAGATAAACGGGAAGGGGCGCATATCCGACTAATATTCCGAGAGCGTATTGCACACGTTTCTCCCAAGTCGCTTTTGTAATTCGACGAGGCGCATAGATGAAAGTTGAATTGCAAAACGTAAGATTACAAGATCTTGAATTGCAAAGCGTGAGATAACACGCCAAATGTCGCGGTTCGATAAAGCTGAAAATTTCTGAACGCAGTAGTTCAAACGCAGCTTATCGCGCAGAGACGTTCCTAGCGCGCAAACTTTTATCCTACAGAAAATCCAATTTTTCACGTTTAATTCTTTACACGTACCATACGTCGTCGGACCACTGGCTCGAGAGATTTATTAAAGGGGAGTTATTTGGCCGATAAATTACACGCACCGCGGAGCGGAATGGAACACCGAGCTTAAGCTTTGCGGTTCATCGACAAGTTGGTAATAGAATTATTCGGGCAGGTTTCAAAATCTGTCACTTCACTTGGAACGGGGAAATACTTGAATCTACGTGCAAGAAATGCGTTCGCAGCAGATCACGCGATGCGCCGAACTGTCTGAGCTGCGATCGGCAATTTTGTCAATGGGTTTCACTCGTGCAGACGAGAATCTCTGATAGAGTTGTTGCATCTTCAAGTATTATTTATTAAATTCTACCTATTTTGAGAAGCTCCTACCTTCCATCGTTAGTCGTAATTTCATTGTGATTTTTCAGTATTCGTATTAGTTCCCTATTTACATATTATTTAATAGTTCAAATACGTTTTTATTTTCTGTCCCGCGTAATTGCGATAGTGAAGGAAACTCGAATTATCATTTGAATAGTTGAACGGGGATTATTTTACATTCGATGTGCGAATCGGGGCAAGAGACTGAAATATAGGCGTCATGAATCTGAAATTAGAATTTCAGCTCCGTTGACTTTGGGAAGTGAGGTCGACATCACGGATATGTCAAGATTGCTGGAAAATTTCTTGATCAATGGACTCGACGCCGCGCCGGTGAACGTCGGTGCTCAAAACCGCACTCCGGTTCGCCAACGTAAGTTGATAATGGAATTACTCCGGATCGAGTTTCGAAATCTGCCACTTAATCGATGATCAGAAACAGGTACGGAACTGCGGAGTAGCAGCCTATGTTGGTGATCGACCTCCCCGTATGCCGTTGCACCTGTTGCACGCTATCGCATACTTGTGCGATAAATAATTTTACAATATCGACTACTCGCGTATGTCTGCACGAGCAATACTGTTCGCTGAATGTAACATAAGATAACACACCTCGCGCAATCTCCAGTTACTGGAAGCAATAAATATCTAACAGTTTCAAATACGAAGTACAAGGCAGTACGAGCCAGGACAGGATGTTAGTGTCTGAATAATTATAATTGTAAGTCCATTGGGAAAAATAATACCTCAGCCAGGGTTTTGTCGCGATAGGCCTAAAATTGAAATTATTTAGACACCAACACCCTTGGCTCTTACTCCCTTATTACTTCGTATTTGTGTTTTCACATTAGAGCCTCGTGGATTTTATCAATTTTCAAATATATTTCCGCTATTCAATGACATCTAAATATAAGGAACTATTCGTAATAGATGAATTATTAATATAAATCATTATTAATATAAAAATTCGTAATATAACGTAAGAAATATTCGTAAAGAAACTGTTGAGAAAGTACTAGCGGTTTTACGAAAAAATGTTCATATTCTTTGAAAAACTAAATAAATGGAGACTAACGTTTTTGTAATTGCGCGTTGAAAGAGAGCAACGTAGCTTTGGAAATGAGCAAGAAATTACATAAACCGTGCGTGGGTAATACGTCCGCGAATTCCAAGGAAACATGCGTTTGCGCGGGTTAACGAGTTGAGTCGAATGCTGTATTTGCGTGTGTGGGTTAGTCGAGGTCTATAGCCACACGCAAGGGAATTGTCGACGCAAATGATAAGAAAACGTTGTTAATTACAGCGGAAACGACTGGCCAGTTGGTTTTTGCATCGTCAACGTTCGCTGATTTACGTATCGCGTTTACCCAGAAATACGCAGCGGCATGCATTACGAAATTTCTTCGCTACATTTACTTATTTCGCTTACTCTTTCCGCTTGGTTCCTTTTGCATTACTTTTTACGCTTCTTCTCTTTCTTATTTTCTTTTACTTTCTTGTACTTATTTCGTGCGTCTTCTGGAAACTGCACGTGACAGATTATCCACACTTCTCATTTATAATCTGTCGCGGTTTTTATTTTTCAAACAAGCTCTCCTCTGTACGCCTTAAGGGATTAAAGCTCAAAGAGTATGATAAATTCCGTCCATTCGTTTTCATTCTCATATTCTCTTCCTTTCCGCCTCTCCTCTTGCCTATTTATTTCCTGCTGTAGAGGGAAGTGCAGAAATCGCGTTTTCGCGCGCGAGTTCGATTTTACGGCTTGGAGTCTCGGAAATGTCGTTAATGAGAACTTCAAAGAGAAACGGAGCGACGCAAAATTTATCGAAGGTGTACCTTGTATTTTACTCGATTGATTTTACGGGTTTTCACAGTACCACTGCGCTGGCGCACAGATAGAGATGGACAGTGAAACTTTAATCCGATAAAATAAGAAGAAAGTGCAAAACGTCGTTATTACTTTAACGAACAACATGAAAAGCAAGCTCTACTTTCGACCAATGTAAACCAGACGGAAAAAGGGACAAAAAATCTTTTAACCTCGCGCTGCTTGTAGCCGCGATGTTCGCGGGACTTCGTCGCGATGCAGCGAGTTTTAATGTCAAAATTAAATTTTGCTGCCTAGTGGATCCGCAATGCTATGCAAAAACTATAATAAATTCAAAGGTGTGCAGCAGTCTGAAGTTTTACTTCACCGTGCACCAACTTTTACATATGTCAACGAATGATAAATAAAGTTACAAGTGGAGGAAAGCTATGAGATAGGATTCTAATATGGGACAGCGGGATTTCTGTTAAATTAATAGGCGTCATCAGGTGATTCCACCATGAATTTATTGCCTTTGGAGCGAAATCTTTGGTAAAAAAGTCATTGTTAGATTGTATAATCGTTGCGAAAAAGATTGAATTTGGGTGTTAAAAACCTGCTGTCTCATATTAAAAACCCATCTCATAATAGAGAACCTTCCTCTACTATCAGTATCGGTTATATCAATGAAAGACTAATAAATATAGCTAATATAACATAAATAGGAGTGAAATTTCATTAATTGAATATTTTAAAAGTATTTCAAACGGAGTATGTGAAAATAAATCAAATTATGGGAAAATAAATCACATTATTTTTCGCGGAAAAAAAATATGAGAAATGTGAGAATGGAGATCAAAGCTTGCTGTAGGAGAGTTGATTATTTGTATAAAATATTCATGTAACCAAATTCTGGAATTCAATCTTTCGTCAGACAGATTATCGACAAGATACGTGACATTATGTCAGCGCGAGACCAGGCCACTGAAATTATTGGTATCCAAATCGAATTACTCGTTTGTGTGTTCCCGTTTCCATTCCCCTGGGCACGTTAAGATGTAATTACACATAGACGTTATGACAAAGCGGGTCACACATATTACAGAAATGTCGCATTTTCTCGCGACTCTTGTACAGAGACATTTTTCAGAAAAAGGAATTAGATGTGCTTCCAAATGTGCGCAATTCATTTAATCTCACATGTGCACCACGCGTCTTTTGCAACTAAGAGCGTGCTAGCGCCATGCAAAAAATATCAATGTTACATCTACGAAATATTTTTTCCACACAGAATCATTGTACTTCCATCCGCGCTGCCAATTACAGGGCGCCCTTTTTATCACAAATGGGAACGTGTCACAAAGGCTTTCTTCGCTAACAACCCTCGTTAAATCGTTTTACAATACGTTCAACTGCCAATAATGACGATAATGGTTACCAGAGATGTCGAGAAGGGGGGGATATTTTCTTTTCTTCTCTACGAAAATCTAAGAACGAATGAAATATCTCCGTGAGATCTGTCTGGGATCCGCTGGGAAGGAGGGTAAAAGGGACAAAAAGCACGGGAAATTACTCGAATGGGAGCGTGCTGGGCGAGAATAAACAGACGGGGGCTTAAATGTACGGGGCTTTTACGAGGCGACGTTCTTCATCCCGCCCGGGTACTTCGGGACCCGGAAAAAGAGTGACGAGGTGTAACGTGACACCGTGAAAGGCGCGATCTCTCGAAAGCCGTTTAGAAGATACTCACGAAAGGGAATTCCTCGCGCCCCTCTACAAATTTACGCGCGCGACACTTTGTCAAGGCCACTGCGGCGTGTCATGCGGATGTGCGGGATATTTAAAAACAGGTCCGCGATGCAGCTATGCGGGAATCCTCCGAATTTTTAACCCGGGGATGTTCACCAGCCGATTATTTAGTACCTTTTCGCTTTCCACCCCCGCCTCCTCCTCCTCCCCCTCCCCCTCGCCCTCCCTTCCGCGGCCGTACTGGCGAGTGTGGCGGCTCTTAAAAGTTTGGAGAGAAATTCGAAATAGATGTAATTCAATGTGTTGAGTTTTGCAACTTTCCCCAGTTCGCGACAACAATACGATAAGAAACGCAAATACAGTGACCCAATTCAAATTTAAACTTTCAAGTTGTTGCGAGAACATTTCGGGAGCTCCAAATACGTAAATTCGGGACAGATACCAGATAAGAGGCAAAAGTCCTCGCGTTTCTTCTTTCGCGTATATATTTTTTTACAAGAAATAGCGATAAAAACGAGATAGCAATCATTCGTCGAGCAGTATGCAATCTAAGATAACGCAAACGTGCACTTATTTCTGTTTGAACTCATTCATGACCGAAGCACACGGTCCAAGTGTGCGTGCGCGCGCACCCACAGAAAAAAGTTCCGGATCCAATGCTATTGCACTTGAATGTATCATAAAATAGGATCGATATAGCACCAATCATATTTGTTATAGAGAAAGAAATATTTTACCCTTAAGGGG
>NW_011967172.1:70662-91263 GCF_000949405.1 Vollenhovia emeryi
CCAGCATCACCTTAAATGAAAAATAGTAAGATCTAGAATAAAATGATAGTATCGTCTTTTGTCGAATATCATGGTGTCATCTACGTGTGTTGTAAGTTGGAGGGAAAATTTATTCTAAACGCAAGAATATGTAAACTTACATTTACACAAGTTACTCTTGTCTCAATATAGTAAGCCAATCTTTTTTAATTCGATAGAGGAGCATAAGAATGATTGATTTTATTTTGATATTGTATTATTTTTATACTAAATTTTAAAGTTGTGAGAAATATAAATGCGTCAAAGAATATGTTTTGTCTCGGTAACAGAAATTCTTTCCGTGGGTGCGCTGAGAACTAATTGTCGCAATTATTTCTAATATTTTATTGCGCATTTGCCAAACTGTTTGCTGCACGTTTTGTTACACGAGAGTTTGTCAAATATCCCTCGACTCTCTTCATCTCAAACGCGCTTTATTTTAACACTGCTGTAAAACGCACGTTTTGAGTGGATATCTACAAAGATATTCGTCAATATCGTATGCTCTATCGCGTGTCCCCATCAGTCGATAGGTGTTCATTCAAAATTGAAATCCTGCCAGACTGCGAGCTTCAGCACGTTCCATCGTTTTGCAGAGCGTCCCCGATTCCGCGGCGTTCATTCTCGTTTCTGTAAGCTCCTGCGCTATATCTTCCCTCTTGAAAATTGATACTCGTTAATCTGGACGATCATTTTTTTAATCACGTACAAAGACGCGCGCCGGAAGCTATTACACACACAGCACGTAACGTTGTATTTAAATTAAAAGAGACCCTGTAGAAAACGAGGATACGTTTTATCGCAGTGACGCGATAAACGGCGATAACATGCGTGTTATTAATTTTTATTGTGCCGTTTTAGTAAACGCAAATGTTAAATCAACATTTGCGACATTTCACGTGGCATTAAGGTGTCTCGCGTTGCACGGGGAGAATGAAAGTTAAACGCGCAGCTCTCATTATTAAACATATAGACGGCATGAGAAACCGCCGACGTACCCATTTGCGTCCCGTGTAATGATAAATTGTGGCGCATAAAAATTAGCGAAATAAATTATACTCTCTTTGTAGCGGTGTTGAATTTATCGAAGGCATTGCCGTAACGGGAATTTCAATGAAAATAGGGTGAGCGCCGGCTTTTCCTGGGCGGCTCATTTGTAAATCAAACGAAAAATCGATATTTATTCAATAAATCAAACTGTGTCAAGCGACTGACGATTGATTTTGCGAGATACACATGAGAAAGAGAAACAGAGAAAGAGAGAGAGAGAGAGGGAGAGAGGGAGAGAGAGAGAAAGCGAGAAACGCAACCTTTGATTTTGCATAAAACACAAACCGTTTTCCGCAACTAGATTGCTAAAATATTTTGACATTTCAAATGACGAAAGATAAATTTTTGCCAATATATAGAATAAATACTTTCTAAAATTGCTTTTGTAGTTTTTGCTACATGCCGATTAAAGGAAGCGCAGTTTATCAATTCGACAGAACTTTCTGCCCGCGTGCGTATCCGCGCGCTATCACATATTACATTTACTATACATTAGTCGTATTAAATTAAAATTTACGACGATATCGTGTTGATAACCTCCATCGCGAAACCCCCTTCGTGCATTCGCGGATTCTACGTGTGCCGAAATTAAACCACCCCTGCTATAAAGCACGGGCGTGATATAGCGTGCGCCGGCACAAAGCGCATATTTTAAGTGAATCGACGCGGTAATCGGAAGGTGTAAAGACTGCGGGATATTCACGCGCGGTCTTTGATCCCCCGCGAGTCAGCGCGAAATTTCGCCGTGCCGTGACTGGCCATAATATAACGAGCGAGCGGGCAGGAAAGATTGCCAGCCGTGAAATGGATGTAACTGCATTATGCGCGATAGACGAGTGCAATTTGCTGTGGGCATCTCGACGGATAACGGCCCTCCGTTTGTACGCGAGCAATCCCTTATCTCCCTTGTTTTCCCACGGAAATCTCACGTGGCCCGAAAGAGACTGTGAAATCGTAAATATCATACGCGATCATTGATGAGGTATATCGAAATTCAAATCCCATCGCTGTCGAAACACGTGGCTCGCCGCGGTTAGGCTCGAGACACAATTTCGTATTAAATCTTGGCGCTACATCGCGAAACAGCTCTCGAAAAGTCGGGCAGCTCGGTGCATCTCCATTCCGCTCCTTTGTACGCGAGGCCCGTGTAATTAATGATCCGTCTAGCAGCTTCGAAAGGAACGTGTGTCGCGTGGAAACAGACGAATTTAATTTCGACGATCGAACGAAGCTATTCGTCTGGCTGTCCCCGTCTCCAAGTTTTTTTTTTCCCCCCCCACTATGACCCGATTGCTCTCGGCGTCGCCCGAAAAATAGGTCGTTCGGCAAAGAGAGCACTGGATGGGCGAAGCTGTTCCAGCTAAATCGCGCTAGAAGGATGGAGGGACACGAGCGCCGCAGAATCCCGTTGAGTTACGAATTTTAAATCCGGGCGTCCTGTTAGGCATGAATGATATATCGTGTCGCGTGTCCGGGACACGGAGATGATAAAACCTGACAGATTTCACTGACATCCGCTTCCATCCGACACTCTCGGATGGATCGGACACCTTGATCGCGTGCCGGATAATTTCTGCACGCTGAAATAATCTGCCGCCCTATCGTCGTTTCGTTTCGGCGCGACGGCGTGAAAAATTGTACCAGCGACACAAGGCGATTATGTTCATTTCGTTATTAGAAATTTCGGAGGCAAATGGAGGCTGTATCGTCAATCCGTGTCAGAGTCGACAAGTTTATATCACGCTCGACCAAAAATAAAGAAATACCGGCAACTTTTTGCGAACCGCTGCGAGCGGAAATATTAATAAATAGTTTATTACCAGGGTTTGAACCTGGACTGGATTGAAAATATTATATTTGCACTCGGCAGTTTTCGCGAAAACTGACTTTGTGTAACTTTTCGCAAAATATTGTTATATTAACAAATCTGATTTATTAATAGTGTAAGGAAATTGATAACCGACACAACTGGCAATTTTATTTAATTAGAGAAAATTTAAATAAGACAGAGACGCCCGCCTAGAGTGTAGGGAAGTCCAGGTTCAAACCCTGGCTGAGATGATATTTTTTCGCAATAAATTTGCTCTAATTAAATAAAATTGCCAGTTGTGTCGGTTATCAATTTTCCTACGCTATGAATAAATAAGTTTTGTCAACATATCAATATTTTGCGAAAAGTCACACAACGAAGCGATGCAAGTCAGTTTTCGCGGAAACTGCCGAGTGCGAATATTTTCAATTTCACCTGTAGATATCGAACAATACTAATTTTCCGCCTTACTTTAAAACTATGAAAAAATAATAGACTGCTCAGAGTTTTGCTCTCCGTAGCTTCTCAAAGGTCTAAAAATTTCATAATAAAGAACATTTGATTTACACCACTGGGCTTATAATCCTTCATATACCTCCTTCATTTACTCGCTCCTTTAGATATCACTTAGATGACGTGCGATTTATGTTTGTTTCCAAGATAGCGTGTCAAATGAAGAACGGGGGTAGCGAAGGGGATATGATAACGGGTTATGAACGAGTTGCAACGAACATTCGCACAGTGGATGATAATTTATCGTGTCATAAATGTCGGAATTGCTGCCGGAATAGCACCGTCGCGGAATTTCACGGAGTGTCTCGCCGGGGGCGGCGTTCGCTAAGTCGACGCCTTCTTTTCATACGGCCAGATTCCACCCGATCGCACGAAACGGCAAAATAAAAGAAACGTTATGAGAAATTCCACGGTTGATAATATGACATTCTACCGCTCGCGCATTCCCGCTCGGGAAACTTAATTTCGTTCCATCCGGTCAAACGCCGGCCACGTTCTTCCGGCTTACCCCTTGCGCTCTCTGCGCGCAAAGAGCGTCGACGCGAGAATGACGCTGTCGCTCCCGATGGCGTGTAACGAGGAAACACAGCTCATTTACAATGGAGAAAATTACAATGGAGAAAATCGTAGCGCAGACGAACGGGTTCGAGATACGCGAATAACGTCCACCTGTCCGCTCGTCGGACCGAACGGAGAACGGTTGAGGATTTTACATTTCGCACGTGTATCTCAGCTACATCGCGGATAATACTTAGTTTTAGTTGGGCGAGGGTGAATAAATACACCATTCTCCAACTTACATATACCTAATCTCTAACTTATACCAAGTATAACGTTTGCGTTCGCTGCGCGCGACAGATAACGGGTATCGAAGACACAATCGAAGAACTATTCCGCGGTGAGCTCGCCGAACTTCGTTGGAAGGATATCGGGGAATGTTCCTTTGAAGACAATGTTATTCGGTTTATCCATTTCCCGGGGCAGCCTACGAGCGTCCCGTGTATTTGCAGGAGAACGCTGCTCCGTCGCCGCAGTGCCTCTTGCCGATCGCGAAATAATGTTGTTCTCTCAGTAGAAACGCGCTTCTCGAACTTCTTTGACGGCTATGTCGAGTCTATGTAAATTCGAGATAAAAATTTCGACCGAGAGAGAAGTAGATTGGTCGAAGAATTGGATCTTGGGAGCGTCACTCAAAAGCTGACAGTAATCACAATTCCCGCGCTCAATCTCTCGGTCCCGACCCTCGGGGGTTACAATCGGTGGCGCGGCGCTGATCGATCAGTCTTCCTGCATCGGTCCGGCGATTCCTTTTCTTCCCGCTGGTTAATTATACGGGTTTGCTTACACCGTCGAAATAAATGGATACAGTCCGTCGGCTGTGACTCCTAATGGATTGTCCCGCGTGGACACGCGTACTGGCGCTCGCCTGGCGGCCAGCCAAAGTCCCCAAACGTCCTCTTGTGCCATGCGACGTGCCCAACGAGATATTCATCAAACTTTAAGCGCGGCAAGGCGCCCGGCCCGATCGGTCCCGCCGCTACTGCAATCTGCGCGATTTTATCGTCACACTTTTTTACGTGCCAACAATTTGCCCGCTTAATTGCAGTTTGTAGAACGATTTCTAACTTTCACCGGATCGAGAAAAAGCAGTTAATGAGGCAAATCGAAAGGCCATTTCTCTTCGTTACCGTTTTTGACAGCGACAGTTTTCAAAGGTGTTAATGGCTTAATTTGATTTCTGCACGTGTAATTTATTCAATCTGTTGTTAAATTAATTCGTTGCGCAATTATCACGTGGCTACCACTTTTATCTTCCTTCATTTGCTTGCACTTATTTTGATTGTATACATTTAACGTGATGGCGTTAATTGATATGTTTTCACACAGTGCTCTTCGCTGCTACGTCGGTAAGTAATTTAACGGCGGATTCAAGGATGCTAAGTTCTTAAGTATTTTAATGAACATACCCCAGCATTACGCTTGCCATTATGCGGCCCGTGAATGCGGTGACGAAATAAAAGCTTGTCAAGCGGCACAGCTGGGCGCAGCTCGTGCCTGCTGCTCGTAATGAACACCATCATGCGCGTAAACGAACATGGGCCATTAGTGCGTATAATGAAAATGATTAACGGCGATCGGGATAAATTGTCCGGAGCCCCCGTAAATTGCGAGTGCACTTCAAATTCCACCTCTTACAAATCGAACATAAAAGTTGTGCCATTATTTCATTAACAATGATTGCAAATTTTTCATACGATAACATTACGCCGATGACGTTGAATCTTTTTTTTTCAGGTCTCCCGATACCGACGAGGTGTACATTTTTATAAACGTACAAACGGCTGTGCGTTGAATTACGCGGCGCAAACAATGGGGTCGATAATAGCAGAATTAATAGAACTTGATAAAAGATGAGGCTTTCGTCAGATTGTCCGTGAAGACGTTTATGGGATTGCTCAATGAGCTCGAAAATCGAGAGAGCTGTCGAATATGACGGTAAATCTATCGGATCATAGCACGCGATCCCGCCTACGCAATAGTCGTTCCATTATAGATGCCAATGGAGAGTGACAAACGAGCATTACGATAGTGAATTATTCGACAGTTTATAAGTTATACGTGCGACACTGAATTGTTTAACAATTGCTAATAGACGAATCAATGCAATAATTGTTACGGTAAACGATCCGGGCGGTTCGCACCCTCAGAAAGGATTTCTGTTACAGAGACGACAAATATTCTTGACGCATCTATATTTCTCACAACCCCAGTTAGTGTAAAAATAAGACAATATCAAAATTAAATCAATCATTCTTAGTCTCGTCTATCGAATTAAAAAAGATTGACTTACTGCAGTGAGACAAGTAGTAACTTATGTAAATCTAAGTTTATATATTCTTGCGTTTAGAATAAATTTTCCCTCCATCTTGGCACCACAATATTCGACAAGAGACGATTCTAGATTTTAGAATTTTTCATTTAAGATTAAAATATTCCTTTCTCTATAATAAATATGACGGGCGCTATATCGATTCTATTTTATGATACATTGAAGTGCAACAGCATTGGTTCCGGAAATTTTTTTCTGTGGATGCATACAGTTACGTATTTATCAATCGTTACGAACGTGATTTTCATTCGATGGTTTCAAGAGCGATACGAATTTTCCATACGGAAAACTCCGCGGTAAAATTGTGTATTAAATATTTCCGTACATTGAAAAGAAAATTCTCGCTACCGTATGCTAATCATGGGTTTGCTAAAAATATTTTGCTGCCATAACTATTTTCTAAATCACGGCAAACGGTTGGCTGTCGCACCTGATACAATAGGCGCAATAGCAAGACATTTAAAAATTAACAATTCTTCGATAAGCCGTAAAAAATCGACCGGTTCTTAAGAGAAAAGACGTATTTTCGTTTATTTATCCCCGCTTAATAGAGGCGACTCCGGTGGTCAGCTCGCCCTTTACTTGAAGTAAACTTTCCCAATTAAGATCGCGCGCTACCCCTCGGAAATAGCAAACTCGATTATTATCTCGTTAACTCGCCCAGTCGATGGAAACTCGATTTAATCTGCGTTCAGTTTGTCGTATGATTTATCAGTGCGATCCGATGCCCGGTCGGCGCATGTGGTAAACAAATTGCAACAACTTCCTCGTCGTTCGTTCCATTTTCCATTTCCGGGCTAAAAGCGAATATTCAGCAATCCGACGGGTCCGCCCGAGTCACGGCTGACAAGACGTGACAGGACGGAAAAGCGACGTCGATGACGTTGCAGCTCGTGCCGGTCTTACTTCACCGAATTGTGGCTAACTTCGCCCGCGGTTAAGCTAATGGGGAAATCGCGTTACATCGCGGCAACATCGAGAGGCAGCGGCGGAAATCGATTTCGGGAGTTCGGATCACCGCGAAGAGAAACGGCGCATCTATCATCGCCTGGCCATTGCCGACTGTATCTACTTGTAGCGCTTATTTAGCTTACGAGGACGGAACAGAATTTGTATGCCGGACGATCCGCGCGGAATTCCTTGCGACATATCGCGCCTGGCTTTATACGCGATGTAACATCGCGTACAGATTTATGCAAACCAAACACTCGTTGCTTTTATTTGCTAAAAAATATATATAAAAAAACATACTGTCCCTCCAGTTGCTCTATGTAGCATTTTATATGTACGTTGCAAGAATTATCTTTAAAAATATATACGTTTGGAATTTTTAAATCGTTATTAATAAAAAAAACATTGGACCTTTTGAGAAGATATGTATCGCAATATACGTGATAAATTTATATTAATTTCGCAAGAACCGAAAAGAATAGATAATCGAGGGCACGATGGAATGTGATCACACAACTGACCGGCCCATCTATATACTATTCGGACGTGCGTACATTATAAGCGATTATCCAATGTTCTCGCCTAATAATTCCGTTATGACGACTTAGATATTATAATGACTCGTCGTTTTCAAAATTTTAGATCAACTGTATATACTTAATGTTGTATTGCTGAAGGGGGTTACATTTGTAGACCGACACGTTCAATTTGTATCACGATGTTACCAATTTTATAATATATTTTGTACTAGAATTTATATAATTTATCACCCTCGTTCAGGTGACGGCTCACATTGCCCCTATTATTATTTTACTATTTTAACTGTTAACGTCAATTTCAAACTATTAGATCAGCAAATATGATGTCGGCTGATATATTAACAAATATTCCAATATGCGTACAAGAAGTTTAACTCCTGGAAATATTCAGCATTTGGATGAAAGGCAAGTTTTTGTTGTTTAAAAATCTTAAAATACAAAAATTAGTATCGTCCGATAGTGCGATAGAAATTAATTTTTGTTATACTAACAATAAGTACGATTACTTATTGTATTGCAGTCTTACACATTAATTGTAAAACTTGGCAAAAGTCAATCTCCGAAAGTTAGACGAGTTAAACGATGAAATTAATAATCGACGAGAGATATAGATGGTAATCCCATCTGTAACGTAATCGGAATTTAGAAATGTGACCCCGAGAAGAATGTTTTAGGGCGAGACCAGCGAAGAAGCGCATTAGCGCGCTGGAAAGGGTAAGTGAATGGAGAACCGAACACGGGCTAAGTTTTGGTCATTAGAAATCCGATAGCCGGATGTCTCTCTCTCTCTTTCTCCGAGCCGTTGAGTCAGTTCCCGTTACAACTCCACTGATGGACCACTCCGAGGAAAAAATTTCGAGGGATAATGCGCGGGATAATGTTCGAGGGCGCCCGGGTGTCTTCTCGGAAAAAGCACGGCGGGAATTCTCGTGCGGGAAACGTGTGTCGGGAAAAGACGGAGGCCCCTCGCGTTTCCGAGATCTGTCGATGTTTTTCTCTATTGCATAACAGGAAAAACCGTAATGTTGGACTTGTACGACGAGTTCACCGAAGCATAAATTTATGCATATTCAGGGGAGGCTATTACGCATACAGATATCTGCTTTTTTTCTCGCAACGAGTCTGTTTCCAGGGGCCAAAAAAATCGTCGTGCTGCACGACGTTTTATTCTGCGGAATGATCATTCGTAAGGTAAAGTGCTGGCGCAGTTAAAACTTCAAATATATTTAAAATATCGCGAGTGCATGTCCGCAATTTGTAACACGTACAAGCAATCATATTGACGTATTCTTGAAAAGCTTTTGACGTTTTGCCTTCAAACGTTTTGCTCCAAGTGGAATAAATTTAATTAATGATATGTAGTTTTAAAACGACCTACAATGGCCAATATTTTTATTTAAAAAAAATGACGTTTCGACTCCAGATTTGGACTCTTCAAGTAATCTGTTCACACAATTGAGTTCAATCTGACATCTCGTCCAACACACACCTCTCGATACTTTTACTTGTATTTAACAATTAACAATGCAACTTCAATTGACTTTACACTCTTCAAACAAAGAGTGCAATTATTTTTTGACCAATATCTTACTAACATCACGATATTTGCCAAACGAACGATATGAGATCATTAACAATTGTGTGAACAGATTACTTGAAAAGGATCCAAATCTGGGACCGAAACGGCGTTTTTTTCAATAAAAACATTGGCCAGTGTAGGTCGTTTTAAAAAACTACATATCGTTTTGAACTACTGGCGATAATTAAATCTATTTGTAAATTTAATTAATAACGCGCATTAAACAAACTCAGCGTGTCTTCACTGGAAAAAAATCTGGTTGCATTAATTAGAAATCTGGTGGATTCAACCAGTCGTTTGCTAGAAAACGGACGAATCAGAATTTCTTTAGGATTTATTAGATGTATAGTGAAGTCTATCAAATTTCTGGTTATGCAATATCGAGCCCTATCGTGATAACTAGAAATTCTGTTTGGTTTAACCAAAATACGTTCTCTCATACATGTCTTGTTGATAGAATCATAGCATTTTTCTCAGTGTTGGCAGGTAAAATTTGCAGAAAGCGGACCTTTTGACGACGGAAATCCGCATTCGTCGCGTATATGGTAGACAGAGCTTTAATCGCAGTACATACACAACGTTACAATTAATGCTCCTGACACTCGCCGGGATCAATTGTACTCGGATATCGTGAATGCGTAACATCTCTGTGGGAGAGCGCAGCAGTTCGGCGTTCCTGCAATGCCTCTGCCATGCTATCCTTACTAGCACTGTATGCAAAGTAGCAATTCACAGGGTACTACGTAAACAATCGTCGGAAATAGAAACCGGTCGGGGCGTGATCCTTCGGCTTGTATGTCCGAATGTCCCCGCGCTGGGCAAATTGGAAGTCAACCTCGGGTTACAAAGCTGCGGCTTTAGGGGCTAACGAGCGGGTCCAGCCACCGGAGGCCGGTTAAAATGGCTCAGAATCATGTCGCGGATATATCGTTAGAATTCAACGCGGACTCATCCATGCGACGTAATTATAAATCTCCGATAAAGGGATCACGTTCCACGGTCGTGATATTTACAGCGCAATTATTTGCACGCTGCAGTGACTGCAGTGTCCTGAGACAGTGTTGGCGCACAATTAATTGTTTATGATAAAACGCTCATGAAATACATATGGGAATTCGTGCTGAAAATTTAATTGCCACAAGCGTTGATTAATTAAAAAAATGTTTGTAGTTTTAATATATTTATGTTCAATTAATAAATATATAAAATTTCATAATTAATAAACATGAAAATTTTCTTGCTACTTTTCCCAGGATTTCATTAGTTTAATCAATTATTATTTATGCACCGGCTCATTATTTTAATTGCATTTTACCAGAGTCTGTTCTGAAGCATACTAAAAATTTATTTATGTATTCCTTCAATTGTTTGTATACATTTTCATCTAATTACCTTGTATTACCTTAATCCCGTAATTGCACCCTTTGTTATTTCGCCACGGAAATGGCTACTAGACATTTGTTGAAGATATTGCATAACTTTTTTCATATACCCCAATAATATGTCTAGGTTTTTTTTAATAATAATTTTATTTACGTATTTCAAAGTGAGAACTTTACTTATTCGCGTTATGTAATCTATTATGCTGAAATAATAAAAGCCTCATTATACCTTGATGTAACTTTCGCAGAAGCCGATAACAGTTTCGCGAGAATACTTTCACCTCGTCGTTTTCTACGTCTTACACATTCCCCTTTCTTAGTTTCCATGGTGTCTTCGATATGCATTGACGTTTCTGATATGCGATATCAGGAATATAATGGGGGGAGCCTACTAGGATACGAGACAAATGATGCGTGAATAACGAGGACGGTATCACGGTTGAACGAACCATTGTCAGTTGCCGACGCGTGAATATTCGACGGCTACACGCGAAATATCGTTCTAACAAGCATATCGCGAACGAAGTTAATAAACGTTTAGCAATAACATTAGCGCTACTTTCTCAGATTGAAAACCGAGTCGCCGTAATTTTCTCGCGGAAAAGGCGCTTGAAATAAATTGAGAAAAAAAAATTAGAATAAATATAGCTGCGGAATAAAGCGCGGCAATTATCTCGCCGTCATCGCGGCGTGCAGTTCCTCCGAATTCTAATGAGATCCGAGCGGAGCGAAAGAGAGATTTTAATAAATGCGCGAACGGCGACCGCGCTGAAGAGGATTTCCCGCTCAAGTATTTCCGCCGATATTTCTTCGTCGATCTTGAAAGTAATTCCGTCGCTCGATACCGCTCCATAAATATTTTCGTAAGACGCCGCGCGCCGCGCGGCTATTTTCCCCGCCTGCCCGCGCACGGATGATCGCTCATTGTGATCAACGACGTGTACGAAACGCAGGATGCGGCATGCTTAAAGTTTTCCCGGCTACGGCGAATAAGAATGTTGAACTTTCGATAGCGATAGCGACGATTTATCACCCGCCAAATCTCTTACGTCGAGCCGAAAGTATCAAGGATTTTTGCCCCCGCACGCGTTACGTCACGCCGAAATTTCTCGCCCGCCGCACGCCAAACGCCAAATTTATGGAGATTGATCCTGCCGGTTTAATACCGTAATAATTTCTGAATATGCATGTCGCGCCGGTTTAATTCTCATGTGGCCGGTTATTGGCAATATGTAAAGCCAGTGTGGGCGATACTTTTAAATTACGCTAAGTGCATTTGGCGCAGAAAAGCCCCATCGCTTCTTGTTACTTTGACAAGTAATTGACTGCAATATACGTACAGCCTGCGGTATATACCATACACACTCGTATATACCCGCACGTTTGTTGTAGATATTGCCTTATTATTTTATACCATAAATCCTATCGTAAATATTGGTATAACCACATCTTCTTTTCATTTCAATTCATTTTCCCTCGACTATACTGTCGTATCGTTAAGCTGATTATCAGACAATGAACGTCGTCAGCTTGTTTCATTCCGCGGTAACAAAAAAGTTCGCGGAAATTTGCAGCAAAACGAAATCTTTCGAACAAGCTCGAAGGAATAACCTTACGAACTCGGCCATAGGGAAAGAAAGGATAGCAGAGTAAAATCAATTGGGAACATTATTCGCTCCGTCTGTACTCACCGATCTCCGGTATGTTCCTGTCATGATCGCCCGCGGCTAAAAACTGAAACATAAAAATAGTTTACGGTCAGACACAATGTTCTCGGATTAAAATGAAGATGAAAATTGCACGAGACGGGAAAATGGGGGAAAAATTAAAACTTTAAGGCCCGGTTGCACCAACGTCGCTTAACTTTACCCTTAATTCACTCTTTGTCTCTTTCTGAGGGCAACGGGAAGAGAACGAAGAGTGAATTAGGCCAAAGTTAAAATTCCGCGACGTTGGTGCAACCGGGCCTTAGACTAAATAAAAATTGGATCGCATTTGCGCATATTGTAATTTGCAATGCTTCGTTTAGGTCCGCGATTTAACGGTTTCTCTTCCTGCTTATTAAATTACTTATTAAATTATTGTAAACACGTTAGAACGCCATTTGCGGCGGCCGCAGCCAATTCCATTATCAATCCCATTATCGCGAGCCGATATTTGCGAGCGCCTAAGATTGCCCATAAAAATTACTTCTCGCTTCCGCCAAATGAAGTTTGTTCAGGATAACGGAGATCTCCGGGAGCGGCAGAGCAGCGGCCGAAGGTGCTTTCAGTCGACGACAGGGAAACCCCGGCGAAAGAAACTTCTGGCGGTGACGCGAAAGGATCGCCGGTAAAATATGACACCGCTGTTTTTCCCGGAGTCTAGCAAAAATACTGTTACTTTTGCTTCCCTATCCGGCGAACACGACAACAAACGGATCCATACGTTACGTCAACTCGCTCTGTAACTTTCATGGAGAACTTTCGCTTTACAGAACGTACGGCGTGCCCAGAAAGAACTTCCTCCGCCCATTGAAATTCGACAAGGAAGCCGAGAAAAACCGGGTCTCTCCGTACATTCTATTTGCGAATTGGAAAATTTCTAAATGTAAGTGAAAGTTAGAAAAATTATTTTCCAAATAAGCTTGCGGTGGACGAATGATCAGCAATTTAATAAAACTTCCTGTAGGTAAGAAAAAGTCAAATAAGACCAATTAAAACGTTAGAAAAAGAGCGCTGTGCTATAAAGTTGTGAAAGTTGTAAAAATCCTGACATAGCTCAATTACTTTGCCTCGAATAATTTCCATAGTTTAATAAGACGCACAAGATATTCCTCACAAGTAAAGATTGAATATAGGTCTAAGTGCCGCGGGCGAATTCTCAACTGAAAGTTGTCTTCATTGTTATCATTATCCAAACGTCTTATCTCTTGCCGCGTATACAAGATGCGTAATTATTTCTGCGAATTAATGTTCCCCGTTACGCGCTGCTACGTGCTACACGCGGTAATTAAAAAATTTTATACGACGCGCAATTTGTCGAAGTGAAGCGAGACGCGCAGGACGAATGTGTCGACGATTAAGATCCAGCGTCGCAGTTCCTGGCGATTAAATTACGCGACGACGACATCGTGAAATATGCACGAGAGTGTCTTGAGATGCAGTCGTAAAAGAATGAAAGAAGACGCATAAGAAAGGGAGGTTCGGCTCCCTCGCGGTCCCCTCGCAGGGCGCCTCCGCCTGCGGTCTCCGCGATACATAAACCGGGTTTATTCAAGAAATCGTGACTTTCCCGGGAAATAGAAACCCGCAAAAAGATATCCCGCGGTCGTCTCTCTTACCGCGGGAGGGATTCCTGGTAACCCTCCTCCGCGCTCTTGCGAGAGGGAAATGGCGAGAGGAACCTCTCGAGGGAAGCCTCTTCCACCTAGGTTAGACCTTCCGGGCTTGGGAAATCGATAGACCCTCCCCGACCCTCCCCCTCCCAGTTTCCTGCGATTCTCCTCGATTTAGGGCTTGAGACCGTCTTCGCGTTCACGTGTCGATCGAGAACCCAATAATGTCTCACGTCAGAAACTGATTAAGGGCATGATTGCCGTTACTCTCCCTATATCCGCATTAACAAGTTCCTAATGTCAGTGATTTAACATAACAGATTTTGTTATTCAAATCATTGTTAATTGTAAAATCCCCCATACCGTTCGCTGTAAGTCAAATACTTAAATATCCGATTGCGAGTTTATTTATTCGGCAAAAGGGAATTGCCTTTTCGCGGCGCGAAGATACAATTTCTATCTTTTTCGTGTCTCTTTATTCTTGATATTTCCAAGTATTATAAACAATGAAATGTTTAGTTAGCTGCGTTAATTAATTACCGTGTTATTACGGTCGCGTTGCTTTTTCCGAACAAAAGAAGCCTTCGACAATGGCGTTTGAATCGATCCACGTTGTTCCTGTAAACGAAAAACGACATACGGGTCCCCGTCCCTATCGGCTACTATTGTGCACGCACGACCGGGAACGCCCGCGCGAGAACAAGCTCGAAAGCCGTTTTGTGCGCGATGGAAAAAAAAAGGGAAGAAATGGATACACTCGTTGCCAATTTCATCTCGTCCTTTGTGCAGTTAATCGGACGATTAATCACTACGTGCGAAAGGATTTACCGTTCCGGCATATAGGTCGCGCACAGCGGGAATTACTCCGCAACCCTGTATCTCGCACCTGCCTGTCGCGGGGTGCGTTGATCTCACGAGATGAAAATGGGACGGCGGAAGATTCGACGTCGCCGCGATTTATTTCCGCGTCGATTCGCCGCGCAGTCTCCAATAATTCCAGCATTTTATGCAGACCTCCGACCAAGTGGCAGGCCCTTTCTGCTCATAAGTGCCGCACTCTCGGGACACGCGGAGCCGCGGGATCGATGGACGCTTCGTCGCTGTTCGCCCGCAAAAAAAAAATCCCGAGTTTCGCGTGAAATTTGATAAATACGAGAAATCCGCGGGAGCCTCCGTAATGCGGGACACGAACGACAATTCGCTGCTCCGTTCGCTTTGGTAAACTTCTCGGAGCTGCGGATTTATGAAGCCAGCCCGCAAGAATTTTCGTTTGCATAATGTCTCGCGATGTCATGCGTACATCAGAAAGGAATGAGTGCTGTAAACAGGATGTTCCGTAAACTTCAGCATCGGGATGCATAAGCGTATTCATTGTAGCTAACTTTAGCTTCGTTCGCCGTTTAACGACGATGTGGAATCGCGAAGCTATTTAAGATTAAACATCAATGGCCCTCCGCGAAATGGAACTTTTACGGCGAGCGTCTACGACATCTTCTATCGTAATGTTTTTAAGGGAACAAGTTTTTGAAAATGGTAAGTCGCCAGTGACAAAAGAAATACAATTAAGAATTCAAACGACGCGGGCTGACGAATCTTTTATTTTAATAAAATTACGACGTTTCGACCAGTAATACTAGTCCTTTTCAAATATATCTTACGTTACACCCATCAATTGTTACAGCAAAAGATCTACAAACATATTTGGTGACAATTAATTACGATAAATTAGAGATTCGAAAAAGAGAAAAAAACCTTAGATGAATTAACTTACAGGAGAACATGTCGTAGTACACAAAAAATAAATAATAATAAAATATGTCCATCGAAATAAAAAGATTGATTACGTCACTCCGCAAATCGACAGACAGACGTCTAGTCACACAACAGCCCAGAGAAAAACTGCTCAGATTAAGTCGAGTGGGAACAGTAGTTTCGACCGACAAATCGTCAAAATAACAGATATCCGGAGGGGAAAAAACACAAATGTGAATAAATAAGTAATAAATTAGGTGATACGGACAATTTTATCATAGATAAAGTTAAGATTATTTGTGTCTTGTTGGAGGTTGATCGTTTTATGTTTTTTAATGAACAACATCTCCGCAATTTCTCTCTTTCTTGAATGTGATTCGTTATGTAAGATGGGTGTAACGTAAGATATAGGGTTTGGCCAATCAAAATCATGGCCGAGACATAATTGTAAGAATGAACTCGGCGAAAGTAAAATAACTTGTAAGCCAGCAAATTCTCTTCCTCCCTGTTATTCAATGGAGCACGAAGGAAACTTTACGCGTAATTTTAGCGAAGCAGTGACGAACAAACATTTCCGCAAACGTTCCTTAGAATGAACTGCCATAGTACTTTTACGAATTGGGGAGAACTTCTCCCTTTTATGCCGTTATCTAATAGCGGCCGTGAAACCGGCGATCAACGCGAGCCACGCGGACGGCATGAGTTCCAACAATGTTTGCCAGCTCGTTGAATTTATCTCAATTCCATTAGTCTTCTATATTTAGATGAGCCGCGCAGACCGACGTTTTGCAACATTGCCGCCAGTAAATCACGGGCACAGCCCTTCCTTTTCGGACGTTAACGAAATCGCGACGGTTAGACCTTGACGCAATTTAACCCGCTTGTTTACCCCAAGTAATTTTCGGCTCGAAATAGCCAAAGGTTCATCCGTGAAGATTCGCATCATTTGCGAACCATTTATCTTCCACGGCAACGATCGAATCCAGCCCGGAATATTTATCCGGCGAAAAGTTAATTTCAAGGAAAATACTTTCCGATCAGCTGAAGAATTAAAAAGAAAGAATGCTAAATGTTCGCCGCTCTCTATTATCTCCCGTGGGAATCTAAAAAGCCGCAACTTTTATATAAATATCCGGAACAAAAGGTTGGGAACAAAACGGCTATTAGGGATCCTGTTATGTGCGAGGAACACGAATAATATTTTATATTTATGCGATAAATTTCAATAAACCCCGCATCTCACTGCGTTTAATTAAATATCTCCGATACTTTACAGTCGTGAAGTTCTGACAGGAATATTGAACGGCAGCTAGCATCGAGGAAACCTGAATTTAATATCTTTAAATCAGTGCTTATTAACCCTTTGAGGCACACATTTTTCTATTCAACCATTTTTTGTGAAACTTTGTATACAAAAGTTTTTGGGGCCGCTGATTACGAATCCGCTATCAAATTTTTCATAATTTGGCGGATTCAAGATTGCGGCATCCAAAACTCAAAAGAATAACATCGTTCAACTGTAGTTCGACTATGCTAAGAAACATTATTTAGATATTGTGAGGACCCATGGAATCTAAATTCCAGTTGGAAATTCTTATAGAATGTAAAAAATAGCGTGCGCGAAACGGCGAATGCAAAATTGAAATTTGATCATTTCTTAGAATGTACGCGTTCTTGGCACCACCCAGGAAAATCTGACATCAGATTCGTAATGAGCGACCCCGAAAACCCCTCACACAGTACAAAGTTTTCAAGAAATAATCTTAAAAACCTAGGTCAGTAATAATTTTTTCCGAAAAAATTCCTGTTTTTTCATATTTGTTCATTTATAAAACTTTTACAATAAATATTAAAGACTACTCAACTTTTTCACGTTCTTTTATCGCTAAGATACCTAAAAAAATCCAAAAAACCCGAATCTAAATGCGTTAGCTAGAAATTAAATGGCCAAAAAGTAAAGAAGGGGTTGCCTCAAAGGGTTAAGTTTACACTCTGCTTGAAATTAATAATATCCAGACAGTGCGCGTCGAAGTACGTGAAGATGCGAAGAATTTCGATCGCCCTAAAAAAGTATAGTGAAATATTAACGATACAAGTCGCGCGGACGAACGGCGGGATAAAAATAGCGTCAGAAAATTGCAAAATGCAGGCAAGGATCTCTCATGCATTTATGAAGACCTCCGAGATTCCTCGCGCTTATCTTCTGTATTCCATCGATGGCGATGCGAGCGAAATTGTTCTCTCTCGCAACCTCTATATAGACTGTTGGCTGCCTTATCGTTTCTTATCCGTCAGCCTGGCGTGGTGCTGGGCGTCGATAACGCGGACAAAGAACGCGCGCGGAACGCGCGAGAGATAAATGAGCGCGACGGCGCAGAATTCGATTTCCTTCGGTTTTGCGCGCTCGCCGGAAACTTTGCGTATGACGATAAACGTGTGTAGCGCGAGGGAGGAAAGTTCGTGGATGATGGGGGGTGACGTTCGGCTTCGTCATTACGACGATTGAACGGGGGTCGCGATTAAATCACGCGGGAACGCGGTCGGCGATTGATTAAAGCGGCGACGAGCTGTCAAGGGGAACCTGAGCTTCCGCGAAAACGCCTACTTCGCCGAGATTTACATACGAATGTAAATACCGATCGCGAGTCCGAAAATAGACCCGTGACTTCGCGGCTTTTGTGTCGGGCGAGTGTTCCGACCGCCTAGGACTCGACTGCTTTGCGCCGACCAATCAATCGCTACGATCGTTTCGCTCCGCGATATTCGCAATCGCCATATCTGGCCGCGAATCGGCCACGGTTTCGGGACAATTCGGTAATTGCCTGGGACGATTACATGTTACATGCTGCTGTAACCAGGGATTGAAATCGCCGCAATTGCGGCGAATGCAAATCTGGATGCGATGGATGCACGAAAACGAGCTGCACATTTGTTCCCGATACACGCAATACAAGAAAAATATTTTAAGACGAGCACTCTCGCGAGATGACATTTTTCTTTGTGGAATTAATTTCTTGCTGCTCCGAAATAGAATGCAATATGCACAGCGGAGAATACGAATTCTGTGTACGCGACGTACAAAATGTTTCTTGTACAAAGGGAGGAAAAGTATTTCCAAATGCATCGAACGCCAAACACTTTTTGAATCGAGTAGAGTTTCAAATAAAAGTGTTGTGGGGGGAATATAATGCATACAATAAAACAAGAGGAATCGCTTTTTCCTCACCCTATGTAATTCTTCGCGCGGAGAAAACTTCCGCGGGGATAAATGATGGCGTGCGTTAAGAACGAAAGGGTCTCGGATATCCTACTGTCGTTCTTCGTCCCTTCCGGACGTTCCATTTCTTGCGTCGTATCGTTTGTTATCAAGCTGTCGAACCCGATGGCAAGTGCCGAAGCGACGCTGAACTGCGGAGAATTGATGAAACACTGTGGATAATTAAGAGTCCCGTTTTATGTTCATTCTCGCGGTATTCGTCTCCGTTTATGTATGAGAAAGTGATCTCTTTCAAGCAAGTGACTTAAGAACTGATTGAAACTAATAAACGATTTATCTCGGAATACAAAGAACATTAGTGACTCATCGTAAAAGTTGTTTTGTTTTCTTTTACCGAAGGAATCAAGTTGGGTTTCCCATTCTGCGTAAAATCTGACCACAGTTGAAATTCGTTATTAATTAATTAAAGTTAAACAGGCATACGTGTTTTTATGAGAATATTTTCAATTCTATCGGAGATTGTGCAGTAGCTTAGAACATTCGCGGTTCGCGTGCCGCTCGTAGTGAGACGTGCGTTAAATTTGCGAATCGGTATTAAGACACGCGATAAAAAACCGTACGGAGATAAAAAGAAACTTGTATATTTGAGAATTTTCTGCAATGTTATTTGACTTTAAAATCGTTAATATTATATGAATATTAATCTCCATTTTCTATGTTTCTCTACAAGCTATTGTAATTAAAATATTTCGCGCAAAAATTAAAGCATATTTTTATGAAAGTGATATCGCTTTAACGAGATGCATTATACTTTATTATCAGAGGATGTTTGGTATTTGATAAAACTGAAATTTTTGGAGACTCGCACGCAAAGATCAAGTAATATGTGCGTATTTTTCAAGTTTATTAACGCGCAAAATCAATTTGTCACACGCATTGATTATTGAAATCGCAGATTCCAAACTACTTTCGAACCTTCAACATAAAAATATCGCATGCTTTGTTTACGGCGAATTTCGAATTCACTTCTCGTCTGTATCGATTCGCGGGCGCGTACGCGACGGTGGTACGAGCTTACGGGAGGAAAAAGTTTCCGGATGCGGCGCGAAAAACCGCGACAGCGAGATATTCGTCACAGCTGTCGGTCGTTTTCCGAGATTTGCCGCGAATCTGTCGGTGCTGTATGCCGGCGTGTGACGTGTACCGACAGTCTGCGAATATCGAAAGCATATCCCTCCGTCGAGGTATCGCACTCCTCCCCCTCGACCCTCATTTCTGTAGCTTCCGCGAACGAGACGGCGACGTCGAGAGCTCTTCAAAAATGGAGGCTTTTACGAGCACGGAAATTCGAAGGGACATTCGTCGAGTCGCAGGAAAACATGATCCCTCGCAAACTTTGATCTACGACTGTGATATGTTCGCTCAAAGTATCACGTTAAGCTCGAAACGAGCTTTATATACACGGGGAGAATTTTCTCTTAAAGTTTATCCTGAAAATCATGTAATCGTGGGACAACACGGCACTTCGCAGAATTTTATGAGTGTTTCTTGAAATTTCACCACACTTTTCACTAGTAATTATAC